>NW_024962335.1:30936193-31197911 GCF_019238085.1 Lagopus leucura | reverse complement strand
AAAAAAAAAAAAAAAAAAAAAAAAAGAAAAAAAAAAAAAAAAAGAGATCTGGTTTGCAAAGCACCTTTCCTTGAAAGAAGAAAAATCGTTATTTGAGAGCAACAGGCAAAAGCAACTGTTAAAACACATCCTCTCAGACAGATAAGAATGAAATTAAACTAGCAGCAACTGGCTTACCAGAGCTGTCAAATCACAGAAATAAAACTTTTGGAGAGGAACACACCTCCAGCTATTAGTTAATTTTCCAGTACACTAAGAAAGGCTATTTGCGGATGGATTTTGCCATATTTGATATTCAGTCAGTTAAAAACCATTCCCCTTCTTTTGGGAGCACTAGTTGTCTACAGCCATTTCTCCAAAGATAATTCAAACAAGATTTCCATAAACTGTTTGCTTCAGCAGCCAGATACACAATTAATTCATACACCACTAATACTGGATTTGCTGCTGTGCCCGGATGAGAGGAAGTCCAAGATACTGAAGAATAGCAAGGAAACATCCTTGTTCATGCCCAATACCCTTTGCTACATGCAAATGTAGCTAAGCACGTGAATAGGCTGCAGCTGAAAAAGTCTGCACTTAATCAAAAGTAGCTTATGAGCAAAATCAAAGTGAACGTTTTATACTGCTACTAGGATTGCAAATGAATGTTTCTTGGTTTGACTGGCTCCAAGCCAGCAACAAATGGATCTTCTAGAACCGTGAGGTTTATAACAGATTTTGTCCCAGAGGAAAGTTGTGAGGAGGAGGTGGGATCACCTCCAGCACCCACACCAGTAGCTCCCCCCTTCACAGGTAAGCATCCAGGTTCCACACTTATCCCACATTTGCTTCCATTTGTGTCAAACGGATGGAGTCTGTCACTCTTGCAAGCATTCCGTGACAGTCCTGTTTTGGCCTGGGAGCTGCTCTGGAAGACATCCAGACAACATCTCTCTGAATGACAGACTACATATTTTGAAAAGGATATTCCAAAGTGCTCTAATTTATCTTCACTCCCACTAAATTCACAGTTAAGTCAACGGTGGGTGTCTTAAAAAAAAAAAAATATATATATATATATATATATATATATACACACACACACACACACACACACACACACACACACACACACACACACATCTCCAAGACCCAGAAAGTTCAAATTTTGGACAATGACAGTTCTTCCTCTGGACAGAGGGAAAACAGGAGACGTTGCAAGTTCCAGAGTCTCCTCTATCTCCTCTTGCACATGGCCACACCTTAGAGACTTCCCTCTCTTTTGCCTTGAACATCGCATGATCACAGCTCCTGTGTAGAGGTGACTGTGAATCACTACCCTTATGTGCTGGCAGCATTTCACACCCAGTTTCTGCAGGAGTAAGCTGACACAAAGCAAGGTAGTGAGAAGTCCGAGAATGGAGAATTTTCTGGTACATTAAGGTCATTTGCTGATGGATTTTGCCATGCGTGATTATAAGCAAGTTTAAAACGCCCTTTGGAAGCACTGGCTGTCTGCAGTCAGTTCCCCAAATTATACTGTCATAAGCACACTGTAAAATTAGCTTATATGACTGTGGCAAAGGCTCAGCTGGGACACCTTTCTTGGGCTCAGGTCAGCAGAAGCAGTACAAGATGAGGACTGTAGAAGCAGATACAAGTTGACATTAAAGCAAATTGCTTGATCAGTTGGTCACTAACCCATTGCTTTAAAGGAAAGCTCTCTTGAAGGTTCCCAAGCACACAGCTTGCTTCTGCTGGGTCAATATTTGGGCAGGTTTCCTGCTTGTATCATTGTGTCCTGCATAGTCACCACCTCCTTTGAGGAGAAAATGCAGAAAACTGTAACAATGCTATGAAAATACAGATCTTTTTTATATCCCATTAAAGCATCTAAAACATGCACACAAGCACGAACTGAACTTTTGAACTGAAAGCTTCCTCAAGGTGTTCAGCTTCACTTGCTTGTCAGGTTCATAGAGGTTCACTCTGCACCTGCCATCTTCTTCCTTCCTTTACCCTCTCAAGCACCAAGGATACCAAGGGTTCTTGGTGTTAGAGCCAAGGCATTGGTCTTAGCCCTGCTTTTCCTTACATCTCCCTCATGTCTCAAGCCTTCCTCTCAGTCACAGCTGAGTGTCTTTCTCCTTTCAGATCACCTGTGCCCTCTTATTCTTCTTTTCCAGGTAAGACATCCCACAGCCCAAAAGACCACTGCCTTCACTGTGATACTGCAGCTCACGTCTGCAGTGGGAGCCTGCTGCTCCTCACAAACTTTATCCTCAGAGGGATAATTATCATCTCCACTATTCCACACAAGCATAGGCTCTGTTCTCCATCCCTGGAAATCCTAAGAGATGGCAACGACCACAGTAAAGAACTGAAGAAAAAGGCACTCTCCTCATGCCATTGGTGATAACAAGAAATGGCAGGCAGGCTGAACAAAAGAAAAAAAGCGTATCATGATTAATAAAAAAGGCATGGTAAAACCATGCCAGCTGGCAACAGTCTAGTCTGTCTGTCTGGATTTGCATGAAAGAAACCTGCTGTTGTCTGTCTTGGAAAAACTCAGAGTCCTGTGGGAGTTGGGTGTAGCAAGGATGCCAGCACACCTCCTCCTTTTCCCATCCTTATCCTTTCCAACACAAGTCTTACCTTGCACCTGCAGACACGTCACAGCACGTGATAGCACAACAGCCACTGCTTTATACAACTAGCAGCTGAACAAGTGGTGTGCAACAACAAAGGATGTGGTTTTAGGGCCCATGCTGAGGAAGTATAGGTGGCATTACTGTTTCTTGTTGTCTCAGCATTTGGCACAAAAGAGTATACAGAAGATACCTCACCAAATGAATTTAATGTACAAGGTGTGCAACAAGGGAATGAAATGTGAAAGGTCCACTAATTTATATATGATGGTATTTTTAAAGAAGTCCACTTTAAAGATGTTATCACCATTTGGTATCACATACAACTACAGTCTGCAAGTCTTTAATCTCCTCAGATTGAATCTGCAAACACCACACTGCAAGCTGACCTCAGCACCAGGAGGACAAGCAGGTGACTTGATAGGAAATTCAGATTGTCACCCATCTGACAGAACTAAAAGAAGACACCAAGAGACAGAAATGCTTCGATGTGCTTGCTGGGCACAGTAGACCAGTCCAGGTGACAGTCAGCTCAACCATGTACTTCCATCTGGATTACATTATGGTGTTTTCAAGAACTGTTTTAGAGAAGAGATAACATTCCTCCTTCTGGGGAGGAATAATTGCATGCACCAGTACAGGTTGGGGGATGAGCTGCTGGAGGGGAGCTCTGCAGAGAGGGACCTGGATGTCCTGGTGGACGACAGGTTGGCCATGAGCCAGCAGTGTGCCCTCGTGGCCAAGAGGGCCAATGGCTTACTGGGGTGCATTAAAAAGAGCGTGGCCAGCAGGTCGAGGGAGATGATCCTCCCCCTCTGCTCTGCCCTGGTGAGGCCTCATCTGGAGTACTGCGTCCAGTTCTGGGCTCCCCAGTACAAAAAAGACAAGGATCTCTTGGAAAGAGTCCAGTGGAGGGCCACAAAGATGGTGAGGGGCCTGGAGCATCTCTGCTATGGCGAAAGGCTGAGTGAACTGGGTCTGTTCAGCCTTGAGAAAAGGAGACTGAGAGGGGACCTGATCCAGGTCTATAAATATCTAAGGTGTGGGGGGCAGAATGGCGAGGCCGGACTCTTTTCAGTGGTGAGTGGAGACAGGACAAGGGGAAATGGCTGGAAACTGCAGCATAGGAAGTTCCGCACAAACATGAGCAAGAACTTCTTTACAGTGAGGTGACGGAGCACTGGAACAGGCTGCCCAGGGAGGTGGTGGAGTCTCCTTCTCTGGAGATGTTCAAGACCTGCCCGGATGCCTACCTGTGTGACCTGCTGTAGGGAACCTGCTTTGGCAGGGGGGTTGGACTTGATGATCTCTGGAGGTCCCTTCCAACCCCTACAATTCTGTGATTAACATGCAATGACAAACGGAGGAGGACTTGAATAAGCCAGTCTGTCCTAGGATCTCTTAGCAGTACGATCGCCCAAGCTGTACACGTACACTTCTTTATTCTTAGTTTAACATCCATGTATGCTTAGCTCTTATGGGTTATTGAATCTGTGCGAACATACTTGGTGCCAAATCTAATATACCATCCTGCACAGACATTAGGAGTTGTAGAAATAGTATCTGTTTCACCAAAGTCTGTGATCTTTTTATGTCACTCCCACTTCAATATAGAAGGGAGGAACTATTTCAAAATGTATATAAAAAGATCATCAAAATACAATTTTGTACCAACTGGAAGGAGATTGTGGCTTTGGAACACGAATCAAATGTATGGATTCCAGACTACTTTTTCTACTCACATCCTCAAGACTTCTTTTCCCACCTCCACTCGCGAGCACAAGTAGGGACACAACTTCTAACATTCTTTTATTATTTAAGAAACTTTTGGTATAGCAGATGACAAAATGTGTTAGCTGCCTACTTTTGCATAGAGGCGCTATGAACTTCAGTAACGTACCATGAGCTGAATTAAATTGTCTGCCAAAAGCAAGCAAACTTTTCCAGACAATCTGTTATTTGACACACTGCAACCAGCAGAGCCTGTTGTACCATCTGCTCTACATAAAGTGCATGGTACATGTTTTACACGGTTTCTAGACGTAGCAAAGAGCCAGAGTCAACACTTCTACAGTGGGGATCCCCTGCAAGAAATTTTAATCAACAGTTCTTGCCCTTTTGGCTTCATGTCCTAGAAAATCCCTTTCCATGTAGACTTCCTTGCCCTTCCTTACAGAATCTGTAACCTCAGGAGAACCAAAACATGTTTCAAAGCATATCCCACTAGTAATCTCCCGAGTAACTTTAAAGTCTATGAAATCACTGACAAGTTTGTGGCTCTTCAAACTCTGTAAGGAAACAAAAGCTTCGCAGGTAGTTGTGTAGCAAATTACATGCTTCAATTTCTCTCACCTACAACCCTAATTTGGAGTAATCTTGTTGTGAGAACTGTAATCCCCTTGTCTGCACTGTAATTGTCCCAGTAATAACCTCAAAGCTGTGCCATGGAGATGTCCAGCCTTCTATCACTGATTGCTATTGATAAAGGCCCTTGTCATTACAGGACTTCTTGCACAGAAACATGGGAAAAAAAATCTGCAAAGCGCATACAGTAAACTAGAGGTGCCTCAGCTCTGAGGCATACTCTACACATGTCTAATCCTACTTGCACATTGCAAACCTGATGTTTCCAGAAGTTACACTTTGACACATAATAATACAGCATAGGGTATAGTCCCATCAGTGCCAAGTGGGAGACCAGCGTCCAGAAATCTCTCACACGATCACAAATAATCCTGGTGTACAACAGCTGTATCAAAGGAGTCTAATCTGCTGAAGTTCTCAAACACCCAGAATTTTTCAAAACCTTCCTATTCAACATCTTCCTGCCAAAAAGAGAACACATCAAAGAAACCTACATATACACATACATATGCTAGCTGCCTTGCATCAGAAAGTGAAACACGTACGGAAACTTAGTTTGTTATCAAGTTCTGGACGTACTTCTACATCCCTAATGTACTGGGTGGGTCAAAATGCTATGACTTACACCTTTGTGGGCTTTTTTATTTTATTTTGTTTGTTTTTTTTAATGTTAGAGAAAGGATAAAAGAATTATTTTTGCATTTCACTGAGAAACATTTTAAATTCTTACACACAGCAGCCAGGTGGTGTTTCCAGAAATTTTTCACAGCTTTTTTTTTTTTTTTTTTTTTTTTGCATTGCAAATGTGACTTCTCCAGAAAATACCTTCCTAGGGACATCTCAACAGTGCTAAAAAGGGGGAGGGAAAGGAGCAGGCATTGCCAAAAGGCAGCTGTGCAACCACCCAGGCAATTAACACCACAGGCCACAAGAGAAGAAAATTGGGGAATAAAGAGTCAGAGTGCTAAAGTACTGAAATAAGAAGGAGGAACACACAGAAAAGTCAGGTGCTAGGAGACTGTAATCTGAGTTTTTCTTGTTTGTTTTACATGATTTTAGTTGTACTGTTTGCAGAATAACCTGACAAAAATACATAGACCTTGTTTCACTAAGATGCCCTTACATTGCTTTGACAGTATCATAAATTAATGAGTTCAAAAATCATTACCTTTATATGTAGAGGTGAAATTGCATGAGAAATACATTTCTTTGGAATTTAAGATAGGCTTATAATACTTTATTTCTAGTAGAAACATCCATGCTAAGACACACTTCGAGAATTGTGGCTTCTTGACTCTATACATTTTATTTCTCTTGGCTTTTTTCCCTAAAAGCCTGACTAGCACTGTGCATACAGAACTGAAAATATTTCTCACATTCTCTGGCCTGGGACTGGCAACTGGCTATGCAACAGGTGGTCCAGAAGGACATCCAAGCCCAGGGACAAAGCGAAAGCATGTGCTGCAATTTAGAATCCAGAGACCGATTCCTGGCAGGAATGCAACGGTTGACATTTTACATTAAAATAAAATGCTTCCCCTATGGATAAAGTACTCCTTAAACATAGGAGAAGAAAAGTGAAGGGAGTCACCAGGCAAAAAACAAACAAACAAACAAACAAACACCAAGAACAGTGGAGAAAGAAACGTATTTGCAGCACACCAGAGACATTTTAGTTCTTATGTTTCAAGTTTACATTTTTCCATCAAGGGCACGACTCTACAGTTGGGCTCCATTTCCCATGAAAAATTAGGCTATTCAACTGCAGTGGAGCCCCTCAATGAGGAGGAGAGTTCAGTGCAGGCTGCAGCTCTCCAGAGAAGACAGAACTTGGTGGGAATCTGTGATACAAGCGAAAAGCATGAAGCAACTCAACTGCAATTCCTCAGGAGTTATATGACAAGAAGATTTTAAGACCCAAATTGAGCCATTTCCCACCCTAAACAAAGAGCCATTTTTTCTACAGATGAAATTCATCAGTCTTTGACCAAGCTCCTCCCTTTTCCTCTAACATGTATCTATTTCATATTACTTAATTGACTTCCTGATGAGATACGTGAAGTCAGTACAGCCTAAGAAAGGAGATCAGTAGATAAAGTTTGAAAACTTCAATTGAAGCTGGACCAGAATGGCTTAGGCATCTTCTCTTATCACAGCACAGAGGGAAAATGCTTATAAATCTGGAAGCACTGTGGGGAAGATGGGCAAGAGGTGCCCTGATGCACTGTTTTATTTGATTAGAAATGCTGAAAAAATAGAGATGTAGGGTTTTTATTTTAAAAATCCAGAAAGTACAACTGACTGGCAGAGAAGATGAGGGGAAAGGCTGTTCTAGCCTACAGTATCGCTGGTTTTCACTAGTCTCAAAACATGCCTCTCCATATCTTACGCTTTGTGTCCTGCTAACCTTGTCACAATCCCAGCAGAATTAGAGTAGCACAGAAATCCCATCCATCTCCACAGAAAGTGGATGGCCTGCTGTATACTGTCTTGTTTGCTGTAACCTGCAAAGTAACACTTTCATCCCTTTCTCACAACATTAATTGACTAAGAAAAAAAAAAACAAAAAAACCCAAGCATGTGAAAACTGACAATGGCTTTTATTCTTTGGGGAGATTTTAGGAGCTGAAAGAGCAGCACGATCTCTTCACACACATGCACACACACTTTGAGCTCACAGAGAAAAATAATTTGAATTAGCTGCTTTCATGGTTTGAAAGCTTAATTGCTGAAGAGCCTTTTGAAATTGACTGTGGGGATGTCCCCCTGGAAGATGCAGCACAATATAAATCACAGTAAGAAAATAAGAGGAGGGAAAACAGCAGCAGGAGAAAACAGACATGAAGAATAGGCACCCCTCAAGAACATATAGATGCTGCTCCTTTCCACCAGCAGCATTTAGGGTCTGTCAGTGTTTTCTCTCTGAAGTGTAACTGCTCACTTCCCAATGAGGCCCACCAGGAAGGTGCCCATCAGAGAGTTCTACCCACCCAAGGGCACGAAGAAACAGCCACATAGCCCTGCAGGAGGAGAGGTCCAGACCCCAGGGACAGAGCTCCAGCTTGCTCTCAGGTCTACAGTCTGATCTCATGCCTCAAACTGTTGTGCATCTGCTACTTCCCTTGTGTCATCACGGTAACTCTGCCCTTGTACCCACTCTTCTTTCCACAGACCTTCACCACTTCATGTCTGCTTTATAGGTGACCTATACTCTAAGCAGAGTACATCAGAAAGACAGGACAACAGAAAAATGAAATCAAGCAGGAGTCAAAGCACTTCAGGCCTCTTTCAGTTCTCAGCCTTGTTACACGGCTGCAAGTCACATGCCTTTGAGATGAGGACAGCACCAGGAGCTCCTGCAGGACCCTCCTCCAGCTCAGAAATACCCAGACAAAACATTGGCTATTTAGAAAAGAAACAGACCGTATTTACTTCCCCAAAAACAGTTTGACACAGCCAGTAAACCCTATCAGAAAGCTGAAGTCACTGCAGGTAAACTTGCTTACCTAGCACAGGGAAAGGCAGGAGCACATCATCAGTTCTAAATCACCCAAAAAAGAGTGATGGTCACAAGCCAGTTAAAGAAAGGAGTCACTTACCTGTCCTAAGGATCAGGACTCACCAAACACTTCAATAGAAGGGATATCCAGATAGAGATCCCTCTCTTTGGCAGCCAGCCCTTAAATGAGGCTTAGGGAAGGGTGGAACCAGAAATTTCACCTGTGCTCCCACGGCTGGCTATGTCCCTTCACCAGGTGCTCAATCACTGGCTCAGGCAGTAACTTAGCTATCACCACACAACTAGCCACAGGCACTATAAATAAAAAACGCAATACCTTAATAGTCTACTGTGCTTTTCCATCAAAAATGGCTTCATAGACTCATAGAGTGGCCTAGGTTGAAAAGGACGTCAATGATCATCTAATTTAACCCCCCTGTTATGTTCAGGGTTGCCAACCACCAGACCAGGCTGCCCAGAGCCACATCCATCCTGGCCTCGAATGTCTCCAGGGATGGGGCATCCACAGCCTCCTTGGGCAACCTGTTCCAGTGTGTCATCTGTCTTGGATTTCAGTGTGTCTTACTGTCTAGGATTTAAACACAAATATGGTAAACTTGATTACAGCAATGAAATGGTTTGTACAGACAACTTAGTTCATTCAAATGATCACAGTTTATTTGCCAGATTAAACAGTAAGCAGCTTTATTTTTCATTAACTTATACTTCTAACAGAAAAGAAAAACAAGATATTTTGATGTAAGGCAAAAATAACATCGGAGAACAATATTACATATTCCCATTTTCTCCAGCATCATACTTTTGGAATAATCTCCATAAATCTGTTTTTACAATTTAAACTATGCAAAGTCTGTGACTATACCTCAAATGTAAATAGCGTATTCTTGAGTATTCTGAACTGGACTATGAAACGGGTGCCTGCATGATGGATTAGTAATATTCTGCAGTGTATTTTAGTAATCAAACACAGGCTTTTTATCAAAGCATTCAGAGACGTCAAGTGTGTTATAAATTGGCTTGCTGCATTAAAAAAAAAAAAAAAAAAAAAAGAAGATTAAAATGTTCATATTCAATCTTGCAGTATTTTTGATTCAGGCATATTAGTTGTCATTTTTTCCCTGGAATATTTTCAAAGGAATGACTTGTTTATAACAGGGTTTAGACAAACTGATGTTGGGAAGAGCATACGTCCCATTCTATTAAATACCAAGAACCAAACTTCCCCCAGTAGGAATCTGCAGAAACACAAGCACCAGACTTACTTATACCAGAGGAGTAAACCATAAATCTCTAAGCATGCCAAGAAAAATCTGCATTTCCTCGAGCCCTGACATCCACCTAGCTGGGCAGCAGCAATTCATCCCACAACACAGCCCAGAGGCTGTATAAACGCCATACACTGGAAACAACTTGTGGTCACCAGCAGTGGGGAGGAAATTCAGGTTAAGCTCCTTGGTGGAGGAGGTAGCGCTGCATCTGCCCTGGCCAGAGGCACTCCTGCCTCTTGCTCCTGCCCTCCATCAACAACATCCCCATTTTATTTGCCCAGCAAAGACTTACTGCACAATTGCAAAGTTACAGCCTCTGCAGAAGGGGTCTGCAAAGCAAGAACAAAACTTTAAGCCAATTGCTTGAGTCCCATTAAGGAATAAAGCAAGAGACATAAGAGAACTGCACATGAGAAAACAAGTATTTCTCACTTAAATCTTTAGAAATAGCAAATACAACTTTTGCTAGGGAAGCAACTTGATCTTGTAGTTCATTGGCAACACACACTGGATTTTTCCTCCGTAAAGACATAATGAGATTATTATTAGCACAAAAGGGATTACATCGTAGAATGCTTTCCTTTAGCCGCTGTGCATTATTACCACTTTCAAAGGAAGGACTTAAAGACTTCTCATTATTGCTATCTAAGGATCTTTCTTTGGCTGGGTGATCAGGAATGAGACACAACAAATTCTCATCTTTAAATGTCACCACTCACACTCAGCTCGCTTCAGTTTCCCACTACTACACAGTTGGAGGATTGGATCGGAGATCAAGTATCAGAGTCACCGACTGCACGAAATTAAATCAGCTTAGAGAGAAGCCAAAATAATATCAAAACTTTCTTTTAATTACATCTCGAGCTTTATGCAATACAAACATGACATAACGTTAAGGTTAGGGGAGCAGACAGAGGTTTTGAAAGAGTTCTGATTTAAAACACCAGAGAAAGAGAAGGGTTACAGTTCACACGACATGTTAGCAGGCTGCAGGCAGAGGGTCCTGATGGAATGCGTGGGGACTGTTGTCAGACAAACACTGCTAAGAGGGTCCCAGGGGAGTTTGAAAGCTCCCAGCATGAGTATGCTGTTGGAAGTGGCAGAAACTGAGAGTTTTGTTCCACACATCCATGATGGCCTCTACTTCTACCAGCTGTAGAATTGACCAGCATCTACCACCTCTGTCTGGAGGGAAATGCAGTCACATCAATCTCTTCTGTAAAGTGCCCAGTGTGGCAATCAGCATTCCCACCAGTAACACATTACATTAGGGTTGCAACAGGCTGGAGCTGTCCAGTTTGGCATTAACTTGTCAAGGAAACCATGGCATTCTTCCACAGCTATGCAGGAGATCCCTTTGGTTACTGCAGTCTCATGGCAGCATGTAATCCTTGGTCCCTTTTCCAGAGAAGGCAAGTGATGAAACTTTCATCAAATTCTATGGTAAATGCCAACTTCATTTTGACTACTTATTCTTCTGGTGTCCGGTACAAATGCTCCATCTGACAACAGGTGACCACTTGTGTAAACTGAACTTCTATAGTATCTTTAACCTTCCCAGAGATGCTATGGTGGGCCTTCTCCCTCTTCAGAGTAAATAAGAAGCAAAAAAGTGGGGAGGTTGCAATAACAGCTTCCACGTTCATCTCCAGGAGCAAAGAATCTGGAGTCTCAAACAAGCACACATTACACTTCCTTGCAGCATCATAGATCTCAGTTGGAACAAACTGTTGCTCCAGTCAAAGAATTACACAATTCACTGGCCCTGGATATGCACATACTTCCAGTTATTCAGGCCATCTATACATACTCGCATATGCAGTGTTAATACAGCAAGTGTCACACACAAGTGTATGCACATACACAGTGGCAGAGCTGGGAATCCAAAAACCAGACCATGACATGCTAGCACAAAAAAAGAAGAAAAGGAGAGAGGTGGAAAAAGAAGAAAAAGAGGCAATCTAAGCTCTTGGCCTTGTTCTTCATGTTTCTTTAGCCTTGTATTTGGAATACAAGCAATACAGAACCCTCATTGTAGTCTTCAGATCTCCTTTCACAATATCTGTGGATACACAAGAAGGAACACAACCAGATGGGAAGTGTTAGCAATTCTAATTGGAGGACTAGAGGATTCCACCACTGCCAAAGCCAATCTTCCAACTTTCTCCAATTATAATGTAAACTTACATAGTTTAACTACAAGAAGCAAAACAGGAACCACAAATTCAGAAAAATATTTATTCGTTAAATGAACATAAGAAAAAAGAACCTTTGCTGCACTATCTTGCTGAAAGACAGGATAAATAATGTATAGCAAGAAATATTCTTATCTCTTGTTCTCTGATAGAACAAAGAAGATAATTTAATAGGACTTTGCACCTTTCATTTCTCATACACCTTTCATTGTTTTTGATTTTTCTATGGTACGAATCATACTGGGAATTGCCTGATACTATTTTTTTGTCATGTTTCTATCATGTTTTCCTGCTGTTGGTTGTTTCCTTTTTTGATTTTAGTTCTCAGCTTCCACTTTCTTGTTATGCAACCTTCTGTCATGTTTAATAATTGCAACGGAAGATTGTAGCTAATAGAGAAGGTTTGCTGTTCTTCTGATACTGTTGTAAATCATCAGAAGAAACAATGAAACACCAATAGATGAGATCCTCAAACAGTAAGTGTACATCTGTAGTACTCCTAAATCATATTAAAATCAATTACTAACTGATGATTTTCCCCATGAAGCTAAGGATCTGTGGACGTTAGCACCAATGTTTTTTTTTAATGATTAAATATGTATTAGAGGCAGTAGAGAATAGTCAGAGGAAAGAAAAAAGCAAGGCTTTAACTCTTTTCATATAAAAAGTTGATCCCAGCATGGAGATCTGAGCTCATGCCAGTTACTTGTTTCATATTTAATATAAATAGCTTTCTAAACTCATAGCTCTATGCCATATGGCAAAAGGCCCACAGTTCATACATGCTCATCACGCAAACTTCCAGAATCACTGAAGTGTTAGAGGAAAAAGAAAACAAAAATGAAAACAGAGGAAGTCCTATATTCTGTCATTCCCTCTCCTTGATGCACTAGGTTCCATACTAAATACAGACATAGACTTGTTGATGAATAACTAACAATGGAAGAGGTAATTCTTTTTATTTTTAACAAACACTTGATTTTCTTACTCAGCAACAAGATTTTGAGCTTGCGGGAGCAATGACAGGCTGAGGTTGCACGCCTTGTCCTCTGCAAGAAGTCAGCCTGAGCAGACACAGCCCTCTCTTGTGCTATTTGAGAACTCATTAATGCAGCTGCATCCCACATCCCCATTGCACATGGATGAGCAGCTGGTCAAAAATGTTCTGTCGGGCAATTTTTTAGTTAGAAAGTTGGACTCAGTCAAGGGAATTTTTTTTGGCAAGGTGAGAGAGGAACAGGAACATACATCCCAGTAAAATCAGACACAAAGCACTGACTCAGCAATATAAGCATTCACTTGAATGATGGAGATCAAGACTCAGCTCGGAGGTCTGAAGTAGGCAGAGCAACAACCAAGACCTATAAATGTCATATTCAGGCGATTGATCCACCAGCCACTCTGGATTTGGATAAAAAAATTATTCTTTCTGATTCTCAGTACATTTTCTGAAGGGTGCCTTCTCATATAAAACAAGTTTGGTTTTGTATCACCTAAGCTTCTTATGAAATAGGAAGATGGCTTTCCCTCCAGCTCAGCTGCTGTACTTTCAATAAGAACTGCCACTCTTCTAAATCAGTGACAATCACTGACTTATTAAACAGTTTAAATTCAGTGTAATTGATATATCTGTAATAGTGTAACATCTTTAGCACAGAAATAAATTCAAAAAAAATCAAAACAATGTTCAGCTTTATTATTATTCATTCTGAACAAGGAACTATGGGTCATTCATATAATGAAATGCATGGGTGTCACACTGCAGAAGCTACTTTCTTCAATTACCCTGTTTTGCTAGCCAGGATGTTAGTAGTGCTACTCCAGACAATTCTGTGTCCCATGACTTACCTTCAGAGTTCACAGAAAAATTGAGAAGACCTCCATCCGTTAGCAAGTCCAATGCAAGGTTAACATTGTGAAGCTGTTGACAAGAGAAAGAGATTAATGTAACTGAAAATACTGTCCATCTAACAGCATAACAACCAGCATGGTTTTAGAAGTATTTCTCTAGTAGCTGGAATAAGATAGCGATTCATAAATACACACTAATATTCATCTCTTTACTTTTGATGGAGTGCTCTTCAGAATTTCTACCATTTATCATATAAAACCAGATGCGCAACCCATCTCCAGCAATATGCATCCCACCCATGGGGTGGGAATAACAATCCATTTATTTAAAAATAGACCTTGCATGAGAAAGTCTTCTGTTAATGGATGTTTCCACAGGGAAAGCAGAGTAGATTCGCAACTGGATCTAACAAATGCACTGAATTTATTTCTACTTTTTTTTTTTTTTTAAACAATGCCCATATGCTTACCATATTTGGAGCAAAAAAGTATGCAAAAGTTGTCTGTATTTCATTTAGTATTACCAAGATTGGAAATCTTCTGATCAGCTATATTTGTGAGGTTTAATGCTTTAACTTATAAAGATGTATATGCATGTAATAGTAGTGATGATATCCCTTAATGTTACTCCTGAGAAATTAAGCATACCTCTATGAATAAAGGCTGGGCTTCTTTTCCCAGTTTTTCCTCACTTGTTTTTCTCTCTTTCTCGCATGAAAGTTGCACCACAGGCATGTGCAGTAATGATGAATGATATTTCAACATAATATAACATTCAATTTACTAGCTCCTCACAGCTTAAGGGCAGCTATTTACTTGCATGGTAATTAGCAGACTCTCTCCCTCTAATGATGTAACAAGGCCTATAAGAACTTCAAATTTTCTTTGTATGTTCCTTAGGCTACTGAGCAATTTATCCTTCAGGAGGTACAACATTAAATGCTGCCATGCTGTTCCCTATTATCTTCTGACAAAAAGCACTGGGGTTCCACATGCATAAGCCAAGCAAAAACCGTGTGCTCTGAAATGAAGCGATAGATTTATGTTTTACACGGTTCTGTGATTTACAAGTAACCAAGATTGACAAAATTTGAGCTTGTTTTCTTCCTCTTATGCTCAGCAGACAGGGGAGCTTAAGCTCATGCCAATCTACACAATTTTTCTGATCAGAATAAATAAATCAAATGTTTTCTTATTGAATCAGCACAGGTGAAAGGATCTCATTTTCCTCCCTAAAGCACATGAGATTTGCAAGGAAAAGAAACTTGCAGATTTCAAAGTAAATCTTCAGACAGAAATACTGATAATTACCTAAGAAAAGCAACCTAGAAAAGTAAGTTGTTCCTTCCAGCTGCACTTCCACACTCAAAAGAGATGGCAAATTCTCTAGGATTTACAATTTGACAGCAATCAAAATGCTTGGGATATTTCAGCTCTGGGACTGGTTTGACAAAAAATACCAAGTCTGCACAGTTGTGATAAGCACAGGAGACTTCCCAGGCCTTATCACCTGGCCACACAAAGTTCACCCTTCATTCCAGCCTGATGATTTCATAATTCTATCCCTTGTCTTATGATATATGATTTCCTATAGACATGAGCACCCAGAACCAGACCTGATTTACAGCTGCTTACAAGCCTTGCTGTTTATAAGAGACACCCAGAACAAAAGTAACCCACTTGGAGCACAGACTTGCTGCACCTGCAGGCCAGTCACCTCCAGGATGTCATCCCCACTTTGTTCAGCTCTCCTGCCCCTGCAACATGAACTCCCATTCTCCCTATCTCCTTTAGTTTTTGTTTCTATTTTCCTTCTTGGTATCACAGCTTCCATTCCAGCTTCCCCTCCTTGTGACTCACGAGGCGCACTTATCAGTTTGGAACTACAAGCTTCCAGCTTGAGAGCAAGTTTGTACACTGCACTGATCTCAGTGGTGCGTGTGGTTGTCACACTTTTATTACATGAATGACATGTTTTAAATATCAGCAAAGGTTATATTTTCATACTTTACTGTACCAATTAACGTCTAAAATGGCAGGGAGTAAGACAGCACATGGGGATTGAAAGACATTTTATGTTCAAATGACAGCTGAACCATGGTAGTTCAATATTTTTAGTTGTACTGTCATCTTGCTTTCTTTCTTGTAATAAACATCAGACAAGAATAACAGTAAATAGCACTTTGGCAAAGTATTCAACAGAAAATACAGCTCTTGAAAATAATTTTGCTAAAATGAAATTGCTGGAATGTATAGTATTGAATTGAACCAGTGTATAGTCCCATTATAACCTCATCTGGTGCTAGTGACCATTGGAAGCAGGGTAAGAACTAGGTATTCTAAGCTCGGTTTGTACCTAAAATGTAGTAAAGGCATCTCATTTCTTGAGATCCGTGCAAGTCGGAACAGGGCTAATACAAAAAGGAAAACATTATCTACAAAATCTTAAATGAAAAAATATTCATTGACTTCTCCTGAAGGAAGAAAACGTTGAAAGTTTGTTCCTAATTCAGTGGACCAGAGCACGCAATTTCAAAAACTGAGTAGAGGAGGAGAAAGGGAAAGATTTTAAGCTTTGATTTTGTTTAACTTTTCAAAATCTGTTTCCCATCATCTTAGATATAAAATCTGAATTTTCCTAATGCCTTTAACAGTCAACCAATTTTGAAAAAATCTGAACCTACATCTCAGACAGCTGTACTTTTAAATGCTTTGATGATCTCCACAGAAGTATTTGTTATTGAAGAAGGGATCTCTGAGAATTTTCATCACAGATAAATAGTGCCTGGGGAGATGAGCTGCAGTGAGACTGGGAATCGACATTCGTGTGGGAAACCCTGAATGCAAATCACATCAGAGGAGAGATTCCCTTCTCAGATATCTCTAGAGCACAAAGGATATGAAACATTTCATCTTCAGAGACCTAAACGAATACAACCCAGGAAAAACATCCAGGGTTTCAACTAGATGATCATTGTGGTGCTTTTCAGCCTAGGCCATTCTATAATTCTGTGATTTTCTGAGCCATTCGTTGACCCAAATGAAAAAAGCTTTTTTTGATTTTATGGTGCAAAGGCATGCGTGTATACAAAATCATCAACATAAATAACAGTTTTCATGGTCAGCTTCCTGGAAGTGTGCATGACCCACCAGCGTCAGCAACTGAGCCACATCAGAAGCACCTATGACCTTAGCAACATCAGAAACAATTTGAAAAGATCTCAGATGCCTCAAAACATTTCAGAATCCTGGATGTGTGGCTGGGGCATTCACACCAGCAACCCAGCATGCACTACCTTCTGGCTGATACTACTATTTTCTTTGGAAGTTCTGATAAAACCTGCCTGGTAGAGGTTGAGAATGGAGCCAGGAAGAAAGGAGGTATATTCTCAAGAGCTTCTAAAGTACAGAAGGGGCTTTCAAAATGTTCTGGTCATGTCTCAATTACGGTATATTTTTAGGATGACATAAGGAAAGCTATATGAATCCAATTCTGTTATGCAAGATATGTCATCCGTTTAACAATGTCATTTGTAGGACAGACTAGTAGGAGGATAGCACACCAATTCCTTGCTGCAGAGAGACTCTGATTTTAACTGGAAGGCTTCAGAAGAATGCATCTGCATAAATAAATGCAATTAACAATAGCTCACATCACATAAGACAATACATTTTTGAAGAAGATATGTCCCAAAGTATTTGAATAGCACCTAGTACCTGCGTTTGTACTGTCCCAAAGCATCATCAGCAAATACTGTGCGTGTATATGGTTTTATACTGCAGCAGCAGTTACAGCAAGACACGGAGCTCTTCTGACATATGGAAGCAATAAATACACAAGATGTTTGAAGCTTCGGGTTCTAAGCGATTAAATAACAACTTACCATCTCTGTGGTGCTAGCTGGAGTCAGAAAGAAATCCCTTAAATTCAGAAAATAACCTTCTAGTTGTCCAATTAACAGAAGTAAAATAACTCCATCTGCAAACTGGAAGAGGAATGATTTGAATATTATTTATTATGCGGGCTTTTAGTAAATTCCAAAGATAAATACCAGTGATAAGAGAGTTGCAATGGTACTCTGGCAACCAGACAGCCCAGTGACTCATCCTCCTCGACCTCTCAGACAGCACGCTTCGTGCATACTTACATAAGGCTCCTAAGCTCATATTAAAAAAAATACAACCTCGTGAAAGGACTGCTATTAAAACAAACAGTTCCAGATGTGACGAGACTTCGGATAGCCACAAGTGACAAACACATGAATACACTTGTGCGCAGTGCCTGAGATTTACAACAAAAGCTTCCCAGAACTTCCCCTCTCACAGGCTGATTTCTCCTGCTGCTATAGTGTATGTGTCCAGGGAAGCAAAGAAAAAAGGATCAGGGACACCCCTGAGACCTCTCCCCATCCCTTGCTCCATCCCCAAGAACAGTGGAGGTGTGATGGAGCCTCTCTTTCCTGTGCGTGGGAGTTGATCCTGGGCTGCCCAGCAAGTACTTCTGCAATTTGACAGACTCTAAGGAAGCTCGATGTTCAAAGGATGGAGTTCTGCCATTTAAAGAAAATCAAGCCTTCCTACCCTGCAGCAAACCCCGCATTAAAGATCACTAAACACCAGCAACCAACCTATCAGTGTAATTCTCAGAAATCAGCCTTACTTCAGAAAGATGGGAGTTCAGTCAACTCTGAAAATGACTCCCTGTAGCATTACAAGGAACGTACAGTATTCAGTACAATGCTGTATTTTTCCAATTCTTAGAAGTTTCTCAAATTTCAGAGACCGAAGCCTGATATCTTAACCCAAAGCTAAATACAATCGTTATGTTGACAAGTTTAAAACTGATACAACAAAAAAGAGGGATCCTAATGGTGAAACACTCAAATAAATGACAGGAAATGATAAGGTTCAGTTCAGTGCAGGCTACCTGAGATTCCATGTCTTTCACATTTAATCCCAATTTTCCAACATGCTGGTTGACGAACTGCAAAAACACCTATGGAAAACAGGAGAGGAATAAAAGAGCACTTTTTTCAGTGGTCATGAATTATGTTTCACCTAATATATTTTGATTGTGTTAAGGAATAAATAAATAAATTACCTTTTTTACATCATCCAGTCTTTCAGGAGCACGGCTAAATAATTCATCAAAGGCATCATCCGCTGTATCAAAACAACATTAATTGATATTGTTTGGAATAAACTGTCAGATCACAGGTTTAAGATGGCTTGAGAAGGAGAAAGGCAATCACACCTTATAAACCAGGGAGGAAAAATGCTTTAGGGAGAATGGAAAAAATCCTGCTTTTGGATTTAACACAGGACGGAGGTAGAGGCTTCTCTTTAGCCCGATTATACCAAATTCAATTCATTCAGCTCTGTAATTGTTACCTGCAGATGTTCTCAAGATTTATACTGCACCAGTTCTGGCAGCAAAACCAAATGAGGAATACATTTCTAGGGTGCAGGTAGGCAAACGCAACTCTGCTTAAGAAAGGTTCCTCCAGAAAGTCAGCAGCAAGGAAGCCTCTGCAGTGAAGGAGCTTAGCTGGTTTGCCCTCCCTCCCTGCTGGGAAGCAGGTGAATGGATCCCATCACATCTCAGAGCCAGTCTGCAACCTGCAGCAGTCTCAGAAACGAGAGAGCCCTCTTCTGGAGCTGTGCTATGAGACTCCTTTCAGCCTTTGCTAAGCAAGCCGTGTTAAAAATAGATGGAGACAGCATTCTGAAGAGTGAATTTCAGATTTCTTTTTCCAGTAGAATCAATCCTTTGGAAGAAATACTCAATTACAGTATTTTTCACTATTTCAGCCCACGCTAGAGGCCAGTCAGGGGAATAAGTGATAAACACATATTAAATGATACAGTTTGCACCTCTGCAAAGTATGAAATGCTAATACAAAGGGCTCAGCAGAGAATTAAAACAGTTGCACTCATTCACCAGGGATGAAGAATGCTCCTTAGTAGCAAGGAGCAGCTCATGGTGTGCTAGCCAAAAGCCTCTAGCCAAAGCTTGGGCAGTGCCAAGACATTCTGTAGGCTCTGCACACATGGACAATTTTCACCTCAAGTGTTTCATAGCCCTGAAAGGCCCTAAAGGTAAAATCTCCAAGGAGGCTGCTTGCTTTAGTGAGCTGCTATCCATAACTAAGCACCAGATTTCAGAATCCTGAAATTTCAGAAAACTGCAGAAAGGAAATGACATTGCAACTACTGAGGCAAGAAGAAACACAATTCTCATGGCACTGTGTTCATAAGCAGTTCCAACAGAGAGAATGAGATCAGCACAGACTAATTATTTCTTTTAGTTCAAGGCATATTTTGTCCCCAGCCAGGGCTTCTCTGCTGGGTCATCAGTTCACTGCATCATTCCCTGTCTCACCTCCCACCTGCAGCCCACAGGCAAAGGGACTATCCAGCTTCCAAGCCATATTGTGCTGAATATACAGACTTTAAGAGAAGACATTTGCAGAAAAATGCTAGGAGAAATCAATGAGTCTCCACTAATTCTAGTGGAAACATAATGATTTTATCACACGGTAAAAATCGATCCCACTTTGGGGCATAATAATACTTAATGGAGAAGTGCTGGACTTGGCAAAGCCAGTACTTACTTGACTGCTCTTCTGAATTCTCTCTAGAGGTGCAATAAAAAAGAAAGAATTAGAAAAAGCATTCAGCAGAACTAATCTTATTCATAAGCAAAGCTTATCTGGGCCATCAGGCACCTTGTAAAGCAGGAGATACAGTACAAAGTGCCATTAACTTTATGTCAGAGTAACTTTTCAAGAGACACTTTTAAGCACACTGTATATCCGTGTAGATACTTGGAAACATGAAAATTTAACTGGCCCACAGACCAATGAACATTTATTTTATAAACACAACCCATAATAACCTCTTGCAATAAGCTGCTCTTGAAATCAGAATTTGAAGGTGTTCTCGCATATAAAAGATGACAGTAGGAAAGTCTGTTTCTGGTTCTTGGAATGATGGCCATATTTTCTTGGTGTAAAAATGATATCCTGCCAGATCTTTAATAACCACAACACCTCACAAACTCAGTAAGTCCAAACCTTACTTCATCAAACCAGAATAAGCAAAAACCTGCCTCCATTTTCTTAATTTATGGACACAATAGAAATAAATGAATAGTAGATATAAACCACTGTGGCTTTATAAAATTTCCTGTTTATTTTACAGTGAATTTAGAGTACTGGATGTTTATTACTATTTTTATTACAATATTCCATGGCAATAACAACCTCATAAATACTTGTATACATTATTTTAGAGAAATTTAAATAAAAAGTAGAACATGCATATGCATGCCTGCTTTTATGATTTTTGTCATCATCATAATATCAGATAGTTTTTGTTTCTAAGGGGAAAAACACCCACAATATTTCTTTTCTGATTGACAGTGTACAAACCAAATATATCCCCTCTTACTTGCTTCCTGTGATATATTCCACCCCATTTGCTGTCTTTAATCCTTTGGAGGTGTTCTGTTAAACAGAAAATATGTATTTTTGGTTTTGTTATGCAAAAAAAATCTGAAAGCATTAGTGACACTTTCATGAACTGTCTGCTGCCTTAAGTGACTACCAGAGAGCATTGATCAAGAAGCCCAGCACAATTAGTACAGGCACTTTGAGAGGTTGCTGCTCCTTTCTGCTCTCTTCAACCAAGAATGACCTGTTCCCTTCAGGAGCATTAATTTCTCTTGTGAAGAAACAGCTCACCACCAAAACCCACCATCTCCATTACCACGGCCCCCTCTTTCTCAGGGCTAATGTTCATTTCTGATGCGGTGGTTTTATAGATAATCCCTCCTGATTTCTGTGCACTGAGGTACTTGCAGCCACACAGGGCACTAGTGGGAGGACTGCTTTATAAAGAGTCTGACTTTTCAATGGTGGGAAGGATTCACATGACAGGAGCATCTGAGCACTGCAAAGGGACAAGTAATTAGAGTAACTCTAAGAAATCAAAGAGTCTACTTGTTCCTGAGTGCTAGGCTGGGACACGGCCCCTAAAGAGGCTGTCCCTCCCTGACACTTTGAATCCTCCAGACATGAAAAATGTACTGTAAGTGTACATATGGTCCCAGTTCCAGTTACCACCCTTCAAAGAGTGAAAACTCTAGGTAATGCCAAACAGAGTGCAGGGCTCAAAACACAACAGAATGGCAACTGTACTGTTGAAACTGTGATGTAGTGGTGCTGATTTTTGCAACTGTATCTCAAACCGTGGGCTTCTGAATATTCTCCTGAAGTTCCATAGCTGACTTCAAGAAACACAGTGGAGAAAGAAAGCATGCAAATCTCAGCTCATAGAGAAAAATATCAAAATGTGACTCCAATGGACAGACTCCCCCTACAGAAAGAAACTAATGTCATGTTCAATAAGCACAGGCTTCTACTTTAAAACATTTAGAGAGAGCAGGAACAGAATTTCTTTTGCTTTTTACTGATACCAATAGCTGCTTTCAGATTGGACCATTCCTTTTTTCGATCAAAGAGAAAAGTAACATGGTGTTTCTATCCTTTTAAAGTTACAGCACCTGAACTAAGCTCAAAAATTATGGTCTAGTCATTAAATTGAAAGATACAGTTCACAGAAAATAAGTCTCCCATTTACTGTTGCACACACATTTCTCCTTAATTATAAATAAAACTAAGTCTTGTGAAACGTTTTTAGGATACTCGGTGACAAATATTAAAGCCATAAATACCTCAAAAGTGATTGTTTCCACATGAACATTTGGAGGAAAAGCCAGACTGGGTTGGAAGTGCTTTGCTATTGCGACCAGAAGATGCAGTGTGCTCAGTAAATCCTTTGCTAAAATCGCTGTACCATGTAAAGAAAGAATACAAAGTTTATTGTGCAGAACAATTAAACCTCACTGTAATATCTAAGTTCTTCCTGGACAGAGCATCCCAAAGTCACAGTAACACAGATGGGACATCAAGTTGAGGTTTATATCACATCACAATTCAGCAATAACACGTCTTGAAAGTCCTTTTTGTGAGACATTCACATGGATGCTAAAGGCTGTTAAACTACATACCTGGAGGACACAGCTGCACTTAGTCAGGGACTAGATATTCTTGTCTCACCTGTGGTTCAACTAATAATTGCAAACAGGTCATTTAATTACTGTTCTGGCACTCCACTGCTTCACAGCAGTCTTACAGCAGAAGAAGCCTCGGGATGGTTGATTTTGTCCTGTTTCACAGCTGCACCTACCTTCCACACTCCATTTCAGCTGACTTTCTTCCAGTTGCAAACACTTAGCCACAGCTTCCAGAATCACAGAGAGTTTCTGACGCTGTTTTTTTTCTGTTAATGCTATCTTGTCAACATCCAGCTTGAGAGATCCTAGATTTTCTTTGACAGAGAGCCCACATAAAGAAGATGGATGCATTTAACACCATCACAGAGAGGGGAAAAAAAAAAAAAAATCAATATAAAATCTCAGCAAAACACACAAAGTCTTGTTTTCAATGCCCAGTACCATTTAGCAGCTTCCACACCTCAGACCCACAGCCCGCCCACAGCATATGCCTTATCAAACTCCCACTCTCTCTGATAGCCTCAAGTAAACACAGTAAAACTCTGAAGGTCTCAGCCCATTCCTTACAGCAGCATCTCCATCCCCAGCACTCCACATCACTCCTTTTCCTAGGGGAACATACAAGAATTCAACACATTAATCCTTCCTGTAGGTACTGCACAAAGGCCATACCAACTCACACATAAAGAAGAAATCCCAGCTCATTGCTCAGACAAACAATTTATGAAAATAAGCTAATCCTATTCACTCTGCTGTCTTCAACTTTGAGGAAAAGGAGACAGGATTTCAAAGGAGTGCCCAAAAAGAGAAAAACAAAGCAGGGACAGGGAAAATGAAGAAACAAATGGACCAAGAGGCTGTTCCAAGAGATCACATCTTTAATAAATTGATATTCATCAATTCAGAGTATTAGACCTGAAACTTAAAAACGAAAAAGCTGGAAAATATACAAATCATTGTGCTGATTCCATTGGATATTTCTGGTAGCATCATAATTTGCCTTTGTGCTCTTGGCTGATGCTAAAGACTTTCTGAGAAGACAAACAATATTTGTATAAAACAACAGTGGATCACCAGGCATCCATTCAGAGTTGCCTTTATCACAACTTACCCACAGCACTTTCTGTTCAAGAGTATGTTTGTCCTACCTTTGTAAAGGTTTTCTGTTATTTATTTGCGAGCTTAACTCAGAAGCAGCTTACCCAAGAGATGATGAAGTACCAGCCCATCATACAGATCTTCTTCCAAACTTTTCACTACTATGTGCTCCTCTTTCAGAGTCGTGTTAATCCAGTCAATCAGCAGCTGTGGAGGGAAACGAAACAGCTGACAATTATATTTTTGTCTGGACAAGTCCTCAGTGCTATGCCATGCTTTACCTCTTTCTTTAGTCTCATTTCATGTTTCATTTTGCTTTCAACCTCTACTTCCTTTTTCCTTCTTGGTTATTTTTTAAAGAAACTGGAAGTTAAGTGTCAATTGGTTCTTCCTAATAATACAAGGCTCATTAGCCACGTCTGGGCAAAGTTTTAAGTGAGACAAGTACCTCCCAAGTTATATTCTCATGAATTTTGTAGAATTAGCTTCACAGGGAAGAAGGCAGATCCTATTGCCACTTCCATTAGGGAGAAGGCAGTACAGTAGACCCTACCTTTATTAGACATCAGAGAATTCACACAGACAAAAGTTTGTGAAAGCTTTCTCTCATTCTGTGGGTCGTATCCTGCATGCACAACACCAGAGGAGCTCCTCAGCATTTCCCCATTCCTTATTTAGTCACATATGCTAATACAAAGGCAAGATGACCTGCTGAAGCAGAACTAAAAAGCAGCAGTCCCAGCTGGTTATCAATAAGAATCTCCTGAAAAAGGACATGTATTGCTCATATTGCTATTTTTACTGCTGCAAGTGAGTGCTTGGAGTATGTTGTATGGGTGATCTCCTTCTCATTTGATGTAAATATAAGAGATAATTCATAGCAGGTCCCTGTAAGTTAGCCAGCAGTAACAAAAATATAAGAAACAGTTTATAAAAATACAAATAATGACCTCTGGGATGCTTGAAAATGCATGAGAAAAAAATGCCCAACTTGGGCACTTTCCTGAACTGAGGAGCTGACAAAGCATGTGGAAGCACACTACCTCAACAACAAAGTAACTGGTGTTTTCTAGAGCAGAAAGCTCTGCTCCTGCAGCCTAAGACCTGGTGATGTCTAGGTGGGCAAGGGCTAGACATGTACACCAAATGTCATGGTACAGGCAAGACCAAAAAGCAGAAAGTACTGCTAAGTATAGATTTATGAGCCTCCTCGTTGGGTATCTCAGCTGTTCACAACCACGACCACAGCCTGCAGCTCAGACTACTCTTTCAAGTCCTGTTACTGGGGTCCCATTCAGCTGCAGAGCAGTGTGTAAAAATGAATAAATTGAGAAAAGAGAAAAGGAATACCTAAAGATGTTTGCTACTGGCTTCTAAAGCAACCATCTTCTCTTTTACACATTCTTCAATATTTACAGTCACTACAGCAAGCCATTTCACACTTCTTAGCTCCCAGCTTCAGAACAAAAACGTAATGCAAGACTGTCTTTTTCCAAGTTAAATAAGGATCTCCACAGCTCCCCCTCTGCATCCCAAGCTCTTCTCCGAAAGAGCCACAAACACTTTAGATCAAGAGGGCAAGCAGTAGCAGTGATGGCACATGGAGGATGCCCCCCTTTGCATCTGCATTTCCACCTCACCATCTTCCACAGAGAAGACAGACAGCGACAAACATTCTTTCAGGAGTTTCTGAGAGGAAAAGAATCAAGCACTGAAGCTCACAGAAATCTCCATATAATAAGGAATCTCTTCATTTTTGGCAGTCTGGAAAGAACAAATGCAATGTCTCTGTAGACAACATAATTGCATTTCGCAGCATCACCTTTCAAGATTTCCTCTTTCATATAAAAACATTGTGAAAGCCTGACATAGAAATTAAATATTTTTTATCAAATGTGCATGAAGGTTTAAGAAAACATAATAAAGAAGCACACATATTTAAGAATTTATGAATGCCATATAACACACACAACAGCACAAAGCCTAAGCTTGTTATTGTAATATTTCTAACACTTTTAGTATCTCCATAATGCAAGAAGTGCCAGTCTCAAAAGAGACACACCACTTTTCTTGCAGGAAATTTCAGTATGCTAGCCTTCCCCTGGGCTATGCCACTAGAAAAACACAGTGATTGAAAGCACAGGGGGAATTTTCAAAATTACTTGGAAATAAAGCACTTCCCCGTGAAATAGGATTCATCTGTCACAGCCACCTCTAGCAGACAATGAACTGCACAACAGCTTGAGGGCTTTTCTCTTCAATTTCACTGGTGACTTGCACATCCTCACTCCTCCTTATTCTGTTATTTATTAACCCATCAGGCTGCACCTTAGCTTGCACCAAGCCTGCAGCCTTCAGTGAGCTGCAGACGTAAGGCAGAGGACAAGAGAAAACTGCTGACCATCACCACAGTAATTCCACAGCCTGTTATCATAGGATCAGGAGAACCAACTTCAGTGTACTTGAACGTCTCCTGTTAGTCATAACAAGTGTTGACATGGATTTCCTTTCAATCACAGCTGGCTGTCCTGGATGGATTCTTATTGCCATTACACTATTGCTACAGCCAAGTAGCACCCGGCTACTTCATACACATGTCCCGAGTTATGTGAGAAATCATGTAAGAAGAATCCCAGATTTTAAACCCGCTCTCCACTTTACGCACAACAGAGACCACTCTGTGGGGTGTCAGCACATAAAGCTTAGAACTGTACTTGACAAAGCCCAAATGCCAGCATCAGAACATGCCCATGCCCTTACAGAGTGAGGATCTGGGGCCAAGGAGCTGAGTAATTTACATGACTGAGCAGCCATGTGGCAGGGTACAGCAATCTCAGGTAAGAGTTAAACACTATAGTAAAAGAAATTGTACCAGTTTTAATTCCTCCAGTTTGGGATTGTTGCTTGAGGTGGGTTTTATGAGTTTCCTCTTCTCTCCTATGAAGGAAAGAAACAAGATCAATTACAATTATCAGATACGACTCGTGCAAGTTTTCCATAAAATCTGCAGTACCACTAACTGACATATGTAGAAATTGCCATTTTTTATTTCAATTGATTCCCCATAAGGAAGAAAATGACTTATCAAAACATTAAAGATTGCTGTCAGAAGTTATATTCCAACGTAATTCAAATCAATAAATCTAGAGGGACAATCCTGGAAACAAACAAAAGTTAGGCAGACTTTTATGTATGAAATTTCAATTTCAGTTAAAGAATCAGCTAGGACTTGTGTTGCTTCTTCATTATCTGCTTCAAGAGAGTCAGAGGCCAAACTACATGCACATCACAGCATTTACTTGCTGCCGATGAAGCCAGGAGACTACTGTTGAAAAATACACGATTCATTCGTACTACAATTTTTCTGCTTGTCTCTTCAGGTCACTCCTTGGACCTTTTTCTGTCTTGGTTTATGAAGTACGTACCTGGAGTGATGACATTCTCAACGAGGAATTTATTAAGAGCAGCAGGCTGTGTAAACGCATTTAAGAAGTCTGCGTCCATTGTATTTTTTCAGTCCTGGTTACCTGATAAAAGATACAGAGTAAAAGGAAACATGAGTAAAGAAGGCATGAATAGAAGAAAATAACAGTTAGGAAGAAAACAAATGGAAGGGCTTTTTTTTAGTTATTATTTAATGACCTGTGAATTACTTCTAAAAACAATCTGAAAATAATATTTAAATGCATAATAAAAAAATGTAAAGTTAAAAAGAAGCTTCATTTTTTTCTGTTAATAATCAGAATGTAAGGAAGGAAGCCCTTAAGCACAAAAACTTGCCTTAATTCCAACCAATTGTTTCATCTGAATCAATTAGTAAAATCATTTTTCAATTTACATTAAAAAAAAGCTTTTGGCTTCTAGATACCAATACATATAAAAATGATCAATACTTAAGAACTATTAAATCAAGAATGCAGTAGTTAAATTAGACATGAGCTTACAGATACAAGCAGTTTCCTTTACTAGACCATCTGGTACAGTTGTGTAAAAAAAAGCAGCTTCCTTCTGGGTATACAACCTCAACTTGGTGTTAAATTAAGTTGCACAGCTTCTCAACAATTTGTACCTTAAACACAGACTGGAGAATGACTTCCCTACGCAGCCTAGCCATCTTTGAATGAAAGCAGAACAGCAATACACAACACAGAGATGAAAATACCCTGTCAACAAACAATACTAGAGGCAGGCTTTTCTAAAATGGCTAGGAGCTGCACAGAGGACAGCAGGAGCCAAAGAATGGAGCTGTGGGAGTAGGGTGGGGAGGCTGTATAACACTCATTTGTCCTACCAAGTGCACCCTGATACCAGCCACGACCTATGAAGAAGGGTCTGGCAAAGATGTCCCCTAGTGTTCTTGAATTAAACCACAGTACAAGCAAAGACAAGTCTGATTTTTTAACCACGCATACGTAAATCTGTTCCATGTTGCCTACAAAACACGAAAGACAGAACTAGGCTCTACAGGATGCTTAAGTGGTAGGAAAAGTTCCAAGTGCTTGCTTTTGCAGTCTGTGTTTATGTAAAGGTTGATCGGCCAAGTCCACAAGACTAAGAAAACTAGGATGCTTTAACGTGGCAGAATAAAGCAAGGAATAGTACTAGAACCTGAGCAGTCTCTTTTAAAAGTTTGTACAAAAAGGATAGCTCTTCTTTAAACCAAAGATCAGTTAACTTCAGCAGATCACAGAATCGTGGAATATCCCTAGTTGGAAGGGTCTGACAAGGATCACAGAGTCCAGCTCCTGGCTCCACAAAGGACCACCCAAAATCCAAGCCCTATATCTGAAAGCTTTGCCCAAACTCTCCTTGAAGTCCGGCACTTGGTGCCATGCCCACTGCCCTGGGCAGCTTGTTCCGTGGCCCTACCACCCTGTACTGCAGCCCCTGTCCCTGACCCCCAGCTGCCTTCCCCTGACAGCTCCATGCCGTTCCCTCGGGCCCTGTCGCTGTCACACAGCAGAGCTCAGCGCTGCCCCTCCGCTCCCTGTGAGGAGCTGCAGCAGCCATCAGGCCTGCCCTCAGCTCCTCTGCTCTGCGCTGAGCGCACCAAGGGACCTCGGCTGCTCCTCAGACACCTTGTCCTCCAGACCCTTCACAATCTTCATAGCCCTCCTTGCTCCTGGAGCAAGAGAGCTGCTGCAAATGCCATTGCACAACTGTCCAGAGACAGTTTCCAAAGTGGCATTTCTCTGGTAGTTTTTCACTCAAAAATGTATAATCCTCCTTTGCAGACTCTCTCAGTGTTCATTAAAGACTCCAGTCAAAGTCCACTATGAATGTGTATTTTAACACAGATCTTGCCAAGCCACAATTATTGCTAGGAAGTGGCAATTAAATACTTTTGCATATCAGTCTTGCAAACAAATTGGATACAAACCCAACAGACAATCAAGGAAGAAGAGTCACAAAGCGATGACTGTCATTATGGCTGCAAAACTGAATGTTGTCACCTGAAAGGTGGATAATAAATTAAGATACTTAGGAGAAATTGAGTCACTTAGTGCCTGGGGAGCAACTGAACTATCTGAGATGAGACTGTCTAGAGGAGGAAACTAGGAGGAAAGAGGTAATTAATACAGAGAAACCTAAGTCCAACTTAAATTAGATTTCTGGCACTTGTTTTGTCTTGGAAAGTTCTACTCTAAAGCCCTATGTAATAATCAATGTAAACCACAACTTACCAACTCAACTTCACTGCAATATCCAACTTGCACATCCCTTACACTTCCTTTGAATATTTACACATTAAAATAAGGCATATTGCCTGCCACATCCTTGGTATCTGTTTGGCCAAGGAACCCAGGCATCAGAAAGCTACCTTTAACATTTGGAAGCCTATAGGAAAGGGTCTGAAATTAAGAATTTACACTAACGAAAGGTAATGTACTCCAAGGACTAGGTCTTGTGTGTTGTACTTGGCCAGAATGGTAAAATGGCCATGCTGCGTGAGACAAAATGTCCTGTCACCTGATACCAGAGATCATTTGAATGCTGCTGGTCCTTTACAGCACCCAAAGTCAGATGCTTAGGGAAAAAGAAAATAGAGCAAGCATTAACAAGTTACTTCCCTAAAACACGCTCACAAGCTTCAACACCCTGCTGCTCAGCCTTTCTAAACCAAAACTGGAGTCCTAATAATTTGATGCTGTCAAAATACTTAGTTCTCATGAACTTCCCAGCCTGCCCATGAATGCATGCCTCTCTCACCATTCAACAGTGAGGAGCTGAAGAGCATAGTGCCAACTGGTATAAGGAAACACTTCCCTTCTGCTTGCTCTGACCCTAGGCTACATCCTCTGAAGCGCCCCACTACACCTAAGTGGAGAGCCATTACTTCATTTTCTTCACATCTTTATGTTACTATGCTGCTACAGTACACCCTCAACAGTCATCTCTTTCCACAAAGAAGCACACCCTACATCCTTTGCAGAGATGCCATTCTGTAACTTCGATCATCTGAGCCCCCATTTTCAGAGCCTTCTCCAATGCTACCACATCCCTTTTCAATTGCTAGGAAGCAGAACTGCACAGGTTTAGGGCGGTGCCCTCTGCATTGTTCTGCATGCCTTTCCTCCTAATTCCTAACATCATTTGTTTTACTGATCACTGCTGAGCTGATTGAGCTGGCACTTTAACAGAACTGTCTATTAAAACTCCAAGATCTTATTCCTAAATACCAACACCCTGCTCTGAGCCCATCACTTATCTGTAGAAACAGTATTGTGTTTTCCCACTATGTGTTTCACTTTGCATTCACCTATACTGATTTCCAACTGCCATTTCAGAGGCTAGGAACTGCAGCTCCTTAGCATTTAATAGACTCATTACTTGTTACTAATAATTAGTGCTCTTGAGTAGCCTCTTGTGACAAGTTTCATTGCTGCAAGGCTTGATCCTTGGTAGCGGCCTTTCAAAAGGTAACCTGCTGTAGAAACAGCATGAAACAGAACAAAATGGGATTTGGACTCCTCCTTGGGTTTAATTGCTTAATGAGAAATCGGAAAGGATGGAAGATTTGCTCACCTGCAAGCTTCCAGGCTTCCGATAACCTCTGCAGTCTAGCGCTCAAATTCACTATCCAGAGCTCTAACTGACATGCTATTTTTCTCTGGCCTCCTGCATGAATTATTTATCACTATTAGGAGGAGAGATCATTCCAGGAGACAACTGTTTGAATATTGATTGTAGTGGCATTTCACAGTGGAATTTTTTAATAAAATTGAGCTTTAATTATTGACTATTCAAATGAAATGGCTTTATGTCGTCCTTCGTTCTCTTTTACTGAGATGTCACAGCCTTGTTCACTTTAAAAGCAACAGCTGCTGTATTCCTCTTGCACCACCTGCCGTGGTGAATTTTTGGTAGGCTGAGAACTGCATAATGCTGCAACAATGACAGATAAACCAACTCATTCTCTTAGTGACCACATCAGCTCATCTCACGTCAGGTCTTCTCACAGTCTGACTCCCAGATATCCCTGATGTATGATATAAAGCACTGGTGAGAGGATATCTGAACTGACTGTAGGATATACACAGGCACTCACCGACGTTACCAAATTGTTTCAACTGCTGAACTTCCTGTTTGAACAAGACAAAAGCCCTGCTCTGCATCAGCACGAGCACATTTCCTAGGAACAGTTTTCTAAACAGATCACACAAACAGGGAACAAAACCCAATTCTGAATGCTAGCGATAACACTTCTGCCTTCAAAAAGGCAGAATAAATAGAGAGAGAACACGCACTGTGCACTCAGTTTAAAACTTATTTTTACTTCCTTGTTCAGTATCAGACTTTTCAAGAGTCACCAGCATCAGAAGAGACACTGTCTCAGCAAGAACAATCCATGCGAAAGCATTAAGAAGCGTGAAGCCCTATAGCTGAAAAAAAAAACCCACCAAAATTCCCCCTGAAAGAGTCCCAAACTTACTGTTCAATTCTTCAGTATTTCTCTAGAAGCTTTTCTCACAGCAGCGCGATGCAATTGCTCAGGGGCTTGGTTCCATTGCAGCCCCTGCACAGGGCAGCACGAAGCGCGCACACTGCGTGGTGGAAGCTGCACCACACAGCACTGACAGCACTTGAAAATGAAACCAGAGTCATAAGCGGAACTTCATTGTCTGCGTGCTCAGTTCCTGCTGGAGACTGCAATAAACAGAAATACAAATGCAGGAAACATGTATCCTCACAACTCCTGAAATGCCAGAAGGTATTAAGCAAGATACTGTCATTGTTTCATAGCACCACATCGTTTGCTAGTACACATCGCTGCATGTTTTCTTTGCCTTTAATAAAAGATCCAGTGACAGATAAAATCATCATGCTACATTACACCTCTTACTCATGGCCCTTAGAGCATTTTGTAAGGCAGATCAGCACTTTTCTTCCTACCTGGCAGAAGTAGAAAGGCAGAAGGAAATAAGCTCATTTGTCCTTGGACAGCTAATTAGTCACACCAGTGCCCCAGATGCTCATCTGATACAAGAGTTACCTCTGCTAGGCAGATCTGATACTCTGCCTCCCCTTTTTTTACCACAGATTAAAGAGAGAAAGCTTTCCACAGCCATCACTTCCCCTGGACATCGCCTTCAGGTATCGCTTACAGTTGTTAAGTCTTCCAGAATAAAAAAGCAACAGCTCTGCAGTCCTCCATGAAATCCCAGAACAAGACAGGAGACAGCCACACTAATTAAGCCAGTCTGTTTTAACACTATTAAGGGACTGACTTCTGTGTTTAGCTCCACACTATAGATGAGAACTAATAGTTCAGCATGAGCTAAATAGGGTAAAGGAAAGTGAGATGAAAACAGACTTCCAGGTGCTATGAATTCTTAGTAACTGAGAAATTAACTCCAAAACTTTCATCTAGGGGTCGAAGTACAAACTTAGCATACTCTCTAAGCAGAAAAAAAGCACATTGTATCAATTCAGAAAAGACCAAGAGTACATTCTAACCTACACAGGAGTGCAAGCCACAGCCTAGAAATGTAGGGAGTAAAGTCCACAAAAAGGACAGCTGGAAATGCTGCACTTCTGAAATCCAGTTTCTTATCAGCAGGCAGAGCGAGTAGGAACAACTAAAATTTGGGGAATTTATCTGTAGTTATTAGGCCTTTCCGTGCTTCATCTAGCAACTCATGTTTCTTTCTTAAAAGTCTCAGACACAATGCAGTGCAAGACAGGGCAAAGAACAGTCTCGAACAGTGGATGGGCATATTTTTCTTCCAAAATATCAGCAGTGCATGAAGCATCCAGTCTTCTGCGGAACTGCACTAGTAAATTCAGTGCCAGAGTTGCATCTTGCCCCATGAGTGTTTCCATCCATTCCCAAAGCATGTGTCACGCACACAACCACACGCACCTAGACTTCTTATAAAAATAGCCACTGAAGAACAATTCATGGAATTGGTGGTACTCCCACCCGTAACAAGTTCTGATCATATATTTTCCTGCTTTCCCTGGCTTTGCTTTATAGAAGAGATGCTCTTTGTCCCCTTCACACTGGAGCAAATATATGGATTTCCAGGGTCATTCCACACTTTGTTGGGCTCCTGGCTTCCCAGGTGCTCTGCAGAGACATACAGAATTCCAGTTCCATCATGCCTGGCTTCCCTCCTACTCAGCTGTGGAAGAACTCGGCCCTAAGACTTTTAAAAGTATCAGACAGCATAATTCAGTTATCTCTCGTGGAAGGGAGAAGATGAACAACATGATCAAGCAGGGCAGTAACAAAAATGCTGCTGATGAATGAGTCAGACACGTTTGTATCTAACTGTAAAATCACATCACCAAGGCCAGCACACTGAGACCACTGCTTTGCTACGTCTACATGGGTCACATGTATCTAGGGCCCTTGATAAAGAAGATAGCTGAAGCCCATTATCTTTCAAAGGTTCTTCCCACTGATTTGTCTGCTTAGCAGGAAAAAAAAAATAGAAAAAAAAAAAGAGATGTGGAAAATCATGGGATCATCACTTATTTATTTATTTGAATAAATAGTACAACAGTCACAAAACCATGCACAACACTTCTGCTGTTATCTTTAGCAAACATAGCATTGCATTGGAACTTGCTTACAGTACACAACTCTTGTCACAAATGACAAGTCCAGAATTTTATTTCAAGACTAGTTTTTAGTAATATATCAAGAGTAAACACTGTTAAAAACTGTAAAAAAGATTCTTAAAAAAATACATTAATACTGAAAGCATTGGGGTATGAGAAGGAGGCGTGAGAAGGCCCATAAGTTTTAACTGACCAAAAAAATAAAATCTGCTTTGCTGCTTTTTTATCTAGAGAAATAGGATGCAGCCAAGGAACATCTGGGCTTCTTCTGTTGTAATACAGCTCACTGCATTTCAATACGTCAAGCAGACACACCTAAAAGGCAAGTTGTATGAACTGGAAAAGACAGACAGTATTTAAAAATGTGGAAACTTCAGTACTGCAGAGCATTCAGCATTCCAGGTGAACTCAACAGGGTTCAAATCTACCCCACTGGTACCCAGGGAAACATATCTAAAACTCCAGTAGAGCAAAGAGTTTGTGAATAACATTCTAAACACTGACTTCTCTTTTTGAGAGTAAGTATCTCGTAACAAAGTCATGACAAAAACACGTGCTTAGAGAAGGCTTTGCCTCCACTGCTTTTCCTGTAAACTGTTCTGCTTGCAACTAAGCTCCAGTTCAGTTAAAGTCCATTCCCTCTCCCTCTTTGGTCAACAGCAAAGACAACGTTCTCAGGAAGAGTGACCTGGTTATACAACAATGAGCAAAGGAATGAAAAATGCATTTTCCCTGTGCAACATGTACCATCTTGAAGAACGATAACTAAACCCACAGGACATGACACTACCCAATGTTTCAATCCTGTCTTGACCAGCTGGGATGTTAACATAAGAAATGCCAAAAGAGACCCATGCCTCAGATTGCAAAGGAGGGATTCAAGTTTCTGCAGAGTAACTAGAAACACCTAACTGAAAAAGACAGAGACTTAAAATTTGTTGTGTCCACATCTGCTCACAGGCAATTAAGATATCAGATGTAGTAAATTCCCATCTCAGGAATAGCCTTTTCTTCTCTCAAACCAAAACTGCTCTCATCCACCTCCTCTTCTTATTTTCTGTTTGTTTTTTATATTAATATAGCCAGTAATTTCATGACTAGATTCTCTGGAGGTCTTTCCCAACATCTCAGATAATAAAGATAGCACTGGCATTTCCACATCCAGGGGTGAGTGGAATGATGGCTCTTCTACAGACTCATTTCCCACAAATGCATTGCGTCAAACAGAAAGTTTGAGAGATATTTCAGTTCAATCATCTTCCAGCCTATTTCATAGCACAAAAGTTACATCAATTTAATTAACTTGCCAGGAGAGCTGACCCACCTGGTCTCAGTGCTTCTGCAAGTTCCCTCTGCAATAACTGCCAGCACCATGGTAGAGTCCAATGGTCTCATCAGAAATTCAAGTCCTATAGTACTAGGCACTGTTATTATAAACAGCAAGAGGTCTGTTGCTCCTTAAGTACAAACAATGACTCCCAAAGAATCCTACAGAATACATGGACCTGAATTTTTCATGGAAAAACAGAGAAGCTTCCTTTCACTTTTATTCTGGAGGCATGAGGGGAGGTGGCATGAGTAATTCATTACTAGAATTCAGAATCCCAAAATAAGAAATGAAGAAGCAGAAGCCCATTTGCCTTCTTCCTGAGATTAAAAAATGTTTAAGAAGTAAAGGAGAAAAAGTCTATTGTTAAATTTCTACTAAAGTTCTTGGGATGACACTGGACAACCTAAAATCAGCTTGAAGCACAACTAAACATCATTGCAAAGCTTCAACTTTGAGAGTTAACCACTGGCTTGCACTAAGTACACTTTGCCTTTAGTAGAAGCCAAGGTAATCAACGAGGTAAGCTCTTATTTACACAAAATTTCACTTTTAATCTTCAGGAGAGAAAATACTTTAAAACTGTTTATAAATGCTTGACCCCCAAAACTGTACCGGTGCCAGCAATTTCAAGAGGAATCCAACCCCTTATCTTAGTTACATGAAATGAAGTGACAGCCTTTGAACTGTTAAGCTTGTTAGTCTCCACACACATCTCAGACAGGACTGGGACAGAAAACATTAATCCAACCTGGGCATATTTGACAAGCTCCTGATGACTGACCTGATTGAAACTGCATACCTAAAGGATGACAATGGTTCCAGCAAACATATTTCTCCTAGAAAGGAGATGAAATAAAAAGAGACCTCAAAAGACTAGATGGTTATGCCATTGCAAGTCTTATTCTGTGTAAACACTGAATGGAAATAACAGAGTAGTAGGAGGTTAACACAAAAACCGAAGCTTAGATATTGTCTGTAATTAACCTCAACCTCATTCACTCAATAGAACACATTAAACTTTATTTAATAAAAAAGGCACAGCTTCCCAATAAATTTCAATGCTGATTTTCTAATGGTTAACGGTTTCTAATGCTAATGGGTAAGTCTGGAAAATCATCAAGTGAAAGAAAGGTTATTATAGAATCAGAGTCCACAATCATGAGTAAAGTCTCAAGTTTTCCCTGCTAATTAAAATAGTTAGTGGTATATTTCCTTTATCAAGAGAATATTTCTTGATCATAGCAAACAGATTCAAGAATATCTCCTGGTAGAAGTATAAAATTTCTACACATTTTTAAGTGACCTAGAGATTACACATGCATAACTTTTAGTGGAACTGTCATACAAACAGCTACAGAGATCATAGCAATTTTGGAAAGAATGCAGTAAGTATAGCATAAGGCACAAAGGGAATGTGCAGAGGGTGTTTTCATTGGATTTTTTGCCTAAGAAGACTGGTAGGATGAGGATCTCAGCAGCTTCCAGGATCACTCCACATTCTTGTACTTTGTGAATAGATTGTATAGAACCCTCAGGGTAGACTTCAGGTCCAAGTTGACAACATCTGTGGAAGAAAAGGAAAAATCCTTAATTTGCATTTTGTTCTCCACCATTTGCCCTCAAAGGAATACAAATCTTCACAACTCCGAGCCTGTAGGAACTGCAACAGAAAAGTTCCAATCACCACAAACCAAGCTATTTAAGTATCATACAAGATGCATTTCAAAACGCCTTCACAGCACTACAGTAACAGCTAACATCCCTGGGAAACAGAAGAAAGATAATTCCCTTCTCCTCCCTCTAATCTGATTAGTTACAGATAAAGCCTACTTCTGTCTGAGATGTGGGAAATGCTACATTCTGGCAACATCTCTCCTATTGGGCTGTCTGAGTTTCCACCTACATTACTAGCCATAGAAGAAGCAAACAAATACCCACGTACATCATATAAGATCCTGAACCTCACACACTCTAGACAGGCTTGAGCAGTGGACCCAGGTGAACCTCATTAGGTTCAAACAAAGTCAAGTGCAAAGTCTTGCACCTGGGTCATGGCAACCTCCACTATCAGTACAAGTTGGAGGGTATAAGGATAAAATACAGACCTGCCAAAAAGGACTTTGGGAGTACTGGTGGATGGCAAGCTGGGCATGAGCCAGCAGTGTGCCCTCACAGTCCAGAAAGCCAACCGTATCCTGGGTTGCATCAAAAGAAGTGTGGCCAGCAGGTCAAGGGAGGTGATTCTGCCCCTCTACAACTGTGCTGGTGAGACCTCACCTGGAGTACTGCAGATGTGGAGTCCTCAGTACAGGAGAGACATGGACCTGTTGGAGCTCATCTAGAAGCAAGCCACAGAAATGATGCAAAGGATGGAACACCTTTCCTATGAGGACAGGCTGAGGGAAATGGGGCTGTTCAGTCTGGAGAACAGAAAGCTCCAAGGAGATCTGATAGTAGCCTTTCAGTATCTAAAGGGGCCTATAAGACAGAAGGGGACAGACTCCTTATCAGGGTCTGTTGCGATGGGACAAGAGGAAATAGTTTCAAACTAAAAGAGGGGAGATTTAGATTGGATATGTAAGGAAGAATAAGAGTGGTGAGGCACTGGAACAGGTTGCCCAGATGGGTGCCCGGCCCTTGCAGACATTCAAGGTTAGGCTAGATGGCGCTCTCAGCAACCTGATCTAGCTGGCCCTGTTCATTTCAAGGGAGTTGGACTAGATGACCTTTAAGGGTCCCTTCCAACTCAAATGATTTTATGATACCCACAACTCAGCAGTGATATGCTCCACAAATAAATCTTAAATTCTTTTTGCAGACTCTAAGCTTTCTATTACTTAATATCCTTCTTACCATGCTAGACCAGGGAACAAAACAATTCCAATAAAAAAGCTTTTCCACCAGCACCTCCCATCCTATTATGTTAATAAAATGCCAGGAAATGCCACAAGTAATCCAGGCATGATAGTGAAGGCCGAAGAGGTGAAAATAAAGGTTGGGTAAAATATGTAAAGCAGGAATAGTGGAAGAAGCAAAAGATACACAGGAAACAGTATTTATGGAAGGAGAAGGAAGCAAGAATAGATTTTTTTTTAAATCACACAAGGAATTAGAAAGACTGCAAACAGTTAACAGGTCAAGTACAATTAACATGAGGTCCAGGGGAAACAGCTACTGCTTGTTTTGAGGAATCATTGCCAGGACCTCCCCACCCTACATTCCCACCTAAACTGGATAACAATCTTATATCCTCCACATTTCATCTGGGATTTTCAGTAGCCTCTCAGAATTTTCTTGTATTACTTCACCTGTATCATTTATGAATTTGTATTTTGCATTTGCGTAAACGTGGCACATCCTCAGATGTGCTGACAGCAAGTGGCAGCAGGAAAGAGCAGAAGCAAGAGCTAAGGATCAGGCTATGACACAGGCAAGGCTGGAAGGGACCCAAACCAGCAGCACCGTGCTGGACAGACACCAGCCACCTGCCCTCACTGTGTTGCTGGAGGCATTTCAGGCTGACTCACTCTAATCTCCAGAAGCACTGTGAGCTACAGTGACTGCTGCTGATCACCTGTGTTGATAATCTCGAGGAATCAGAGGTATGCAAAGGTATTTATTGCTAAAAGAGGGAGTGGACCCAGCTCTTTTATTTGGCAGTGCAACGTTATGTGGATTTAGAGTCAGAAGAAACGACTGTGGTTACATTATTTGAACTCATGTACAACACAGTCCTCAGGGTACGTCCTTGCAGCAAGGAAGGATCATGGTATCCTGGGCTGAAATGGGGGCATCACTGATTGAAAGTTAAGGGAGGTGACTCTTCCTTTCTCTGAAACCTCACCTGGAGTGCTGTGTACAGTTCTGGGCTTTCCAGCACAAGAAAGACAGGGACGTATTAGAAAGAGGCCAATAAATGGCCACAAAGATGGTTACGGGACAGGAGTATTTGTTACATGAGGAAAGAAAGCTTTGACTGTTCAGCCCAGAGAAGAGAAGGCTTGGGCAGATCCTATCAACGTGTACAAATGCCTGAAGGGTGTCAGAGGACAGAGCTAGGCTCCTTTCAGTGGTGCCCAGTGCCATGACTGGCATGGCACTGGGCAACAGGCATATGGGTACAAACTGAAACACAGGAGATTCTTTCTAAACATCAGGAAATATACTTTTTTCTTTTTTCTTTTTTTTATTTTTGTTGTGTGAGTGATGAAGCAGTGGCACAAGCTGCCCAAGCCTGTGCAATTTCCTCCTTGGAGATCTTCAGAAGCTGCTTGGATGTGGCCCCAGATATCTGTTTCTAGCTGACCCTGCTTGGGCACTGGCGACAGACCTCCAGAGGTATCTTCCAGCTATTATGTGACTCTGTGAATTTGACCTTCGAAATCTTGCCCTGATCTTACTAACCAAGTGATGGCTGAACTTAAAATACAGTGTTAACATTTGACTTTTGTTTTTCTTTTCAAATCTTCCAGTGGTAGAAATTCCATCTATATCCCTTGACAATACAGACTGATGGTTAATTACCTTCACTGTTACAAAAGATCACTGTAATTCTATTTTGACTTTTTCCTATCTTCCGGACCTTGTTATGCCTTTGTTTGTTACCTTAAAAAGTATGATATTCTAAGATGCATCCTCCCTGTGTGGGTTATTACAGTGTTCCTTACTGATGTCTTGAAGGCATTCCCAGAAGTAAGCATATCCTCAGCACCATGTTTCTTATTTTAAGATGAAGCATACACAGTCATAACATTCCCAACAATAACTAATGAAGTGTTAACTGGAAGTGGCTGTCAATCATGTAAATATTTAAAATATTCCATCATTTTAAAACTTTCACATCCCATAACAACTCCTTTTGAGGCTAAAAAATTAATCCAGTAAAACACAGTTTTGCTGCAATAACTCAGCATCAAGTTCTGCTTCAACCTATTGAATTGGGCTGGAAGAACATAGAGCAGGAGTTATGTATGCTCCTCTTTTTGTATATCACTGTACAAAGGAACACTAAAACATCAAACCACCTCTTTCATGAAAGCACCACAGAAAGCATGGGCTAAAACTAATTTAAGAGGCATTCATAATACAATTCCAACAAAAGGGCATGAATTCACCTAACACGTTTTCCAGCCTATTTAGGGAAGAGTAATAGATCACTTTGGCATTAACAGAGAATACTATACTCACTTTCTAAAGACTGCTGGAGTCTATGACAAAATAAATTCTTGTTCTAAGAAATACGTATTATATAGCTGTACTGTCAAGATGCTGATCCTACAGAGGATTTGATGGAACTACAGTGACAAGCAGAGCCCAAGACAGCACTGCATAAATCAAGAAGAGTTTGTTACCAGATCACCAAAAGGAGAAAAGCCTTTCAGTTATCTGACCCCAAGAATACAAACTAACTGTAATAACTATGAGAATTAGACCATGAAAAGCTCCTGCTTGGACTGTGATCAAGAATACCAGTCAAATGTATAACATAGCACTGCATAGCTCCTGAAACTTTCCCTAAAACTTGACATGCAAATTTCAGTAAACCTACTCCGGATAAGAAACACAGGTTAGCATATATCCTAGACAAAGACAATTAATCTTTTGGCAAATTGTTAAGGTGCACATTACAGCTCCACTTTTTAATACTACTCTGTTGTCTCGAATGGAGTTGTACTTGAAATGCACCTGACATTTATGTCTCCATATGTAGTTCAAAGACATGTGTCACTCCCTTACCTTCAGGACGAGCTTTTGGTTTCTTGAGTCCTCCATCTTGCATCAGCTCAAAAGCAAAGGAAACATTGTGGACCTGAAAAAAAGAATTATTTAGAATCCTGAAGTTACACAGGCATTATAAAACCTTTAAACAAATTTTTAAAAGATGTCTTAGTCTCTCTACTCTATTTGATATATAAAATGATAATCCTATTTAAATCAGTAAAACACATCTACAAGTTTGGACATGACAGAAAGTACTCGTGAGGGACCAAGAGAAGAAAGCTTGTGTCATCATAGGTCAAATACTGACTTTTTTATATACAGGAATTTCAGAATTCCAAATATAAAAAGATGACTAGTGTATGGGAACTGTTGATCACGGCCTGAATCTCTGATTGACCACCTGAGGCAAGCAATGAGTCAGCTGCAGGAACACAGGTGGAGGCAATTCATCTGTGCTACCAGGAAGGGATGGAGTGTGGCTCCACCTCTCCTAGATCCTATTGAAGTGCTGACTGTCACTGAGGAAGGATCTCTCTCTGGAGGTTGCTCTTTGTGGAGTTTACTGCAAGCCTACAACACTGGTGAGGGTTTTCATTTATTTTGATCATCTTTCCACTGTGATAATGTTACCAAGCCTAACCTCTGTATACTTATTGACTGTACAGCCAGGTACCCCAGGACTCAGTAAAGTCCATTAAGCTCTGATCTCAGTCTTTATAGCAGCGACCAGGGAGCTCCCAGTAACAACTGGAACAAAGCTGTGTTTTGTGGAGTTTCTTCTGCTCATACCCAAGCTCAGTATTTCCAACTACAAGGCAAGAGATGAGTTGACATCCTGGCAAAAGGAATGTAACAGAAGTGACATAAGATGACAAAATACACACAGGTGTGTGAGAAATAAGGACACTAAATGAAATATTTCTGATTAACAGACTTTTCTGCATTATTATCAGCTGTATTCCAAGTAACATCAGCATCACATCATCAAGGAACAAGGCATCTTGGTGCTTTACTTTCTTCTACTTGGAAAGTGATAAAATTCAAGTAAGATTTTTCAAATAAAGGTAAATGAAATGCTTTGTGGTGGCAGTTCCTGAGCAGACTGATGTTGCAAAATAAGCTAGGCACAGCTGTGCAGAAAGGCAGACAGCTCTTTGAGAAAGCCTCCAAGGACCACACATGAACATAAAGTCACAGAAAAGAAAGCAGACAAGAAGTAAAAATACAAGAAAGAGACAAGATTAAAAGAAGATACTCATTGAGAAGTTAACATCATAGTTTAAAGAGATCTGCACAGCAGCTCTCTCTGCCATAAACAAAGTAATTTGGATTATGAATTCTGTGCAGTTCTATCCCTGCAAGTGACAGTTTCAGAGATGCACAGCAAAAAGGAGATATTTAATTAAAGCTACTCATCTTGGAAATCAGGGAGTTCTGCATACAAAGCTCCCCTGCAACAAGGATGAAAGGCCCCTTCCACTGGCATTTACTGCTCAGGGCTTTATTAATCTTTTTACCTGCTCCAATTTCCCCTCATTCATTGTGACACAGCCGATCATTTTCCAAATGAAAATTTTTTTTTCCCTGCCCAAAAGACAGTTTACCTCGTGCACTTTGAGTTACAATTCCTCTTTCCTCAAAGCAAAGCACAGAATTAAATGTTACCTCAGGAATAATGGATAACACTAATTTAAACCATTAGCAACAAAATCTTGACTGAACGAGCACTGACTATGACTCAGCATTCGGCATTTCTAGAAAGGGGAAAAACTCAAGCTACTGTAATAAAAAAAGCAAGAGAAAGATATAAAAGCAAAATTGTTTAGAAGGTAATATAACAACATTTTCCCACTGCTCTGAGTTCCTGTACGTTATAGAACATTCAGAATTATTTAACTCCTCTGCTATCTAGAAACTCAACACCTAAACAAGCTCTCTTGCCAGAGCCTGGTTTCCTTCCTTCAGGGAACCCCTTTAAGCTCCCAAACAATCAGTTAGCTACAAAGGCTGTTAATAAGCCCTATGTAACTTATAGAACTGGCATGCTCAGCACATTAGGCTGAGGCTGCTACAATGCTCACATGGTACACTTCCAATTACTCCTGCAACATTGAGATGATCCACTCAGGCAAAGCTGAGTTGTTCTACCAGTGGTGAGTGCTCTCTCTCAGGGAGCATTACTGTTACTAAAGTGTGCACTGAAGTCATACAAAATATAACGAGCCTTCATCTTACAAAGCTGTTTCAATCCTTTATCTTTTTGCAGTGTTTCCTGACCTAATCACCTCTTCTTAATCCACTCTTCTTCCTCAATACTCATTTTCTCAATCCTTACTAGATAGAAGGAAACCACCAAAAAAGACAAGCCAATACATTCTCTCACAAGTTTAAGTCAGCACTATTGGTAATGACCCTTCCAGGAGCTGGACATGAAAACACACATCTGTCCTCAGAAACTGATTGGTGACTTTTTGCATGACCCCTCCCTGGCAAGATCAGGCCTCTTGGCCATCCTGGCTTTATACAGCCACAAAACTTGTTATCAGTGAGCTTTCAACACACAGTTTTTAACCTCAGGTTAACCAAAAATCATGCCCTGGGTACCACCTCTTCTACTCCACTGTATCAAGCATATCAAGTACATATCAATTAATGATATTTCATTTGTAGAACCATTACAGAAATTACAGAAAAAGGACTACTAGCTATTAGGCAACTGACAGTAATGAGATGAGAGGTTGGTTTTTAGGGCTGACTTACTCTGTGACTTCGGGAAGAAACTCTATCTCAATCCTAGTGTACAGGGATGCAGATGAAGCAGAGCTTCCCATCTCTCAACTTTTGCCTCTCTTGTCTATTTACATAGAAAATGCTAGGCAATGCCAGGCATAAGCTCTACTACTTAACACAATCAAGAATCCTTGAGCACAAAAAGACTTCAAGCTGTATGGCAAATTAATAAATCACTTTAATTATGCAAAGTATTACACAGCACAAAGAGATGTTGATCATGTTATCAGTTTATCTCTTCTAAATATTCATGAGTTTTATGTGGCAAATGATGCTTTCTTGCTCAATTATAGGGAATTTACCTGTTAATTTCACAAGCAACTTTTGATCATATTAACTATCAAGTGCCACAGCCAGTATACCTTTGCCACAGCTCCTGAAGATAAGAACATATTTACTGGGCACAAAGAGAAAGGACACAATGACTGGAAAATATCATGTGGAAACAAAGCAATACAATTTGGAATTTCTACCCACCTTTTGATCAAAACTTTCAGGCGTTAAGTAGAAGTTGTGAAGTGGAACAAAATAATCCTCAAGGAGACCCATGAGCAAAACCAAATAAACACCATCTGCAAACTAAACAGAAATATTGGTGACATTTCTAAATGGAAGCATCTGTTTTCAAATAAGCACAAACAAGTGGAACAATTAATGCTTGGTCCAAACGATGTACATTAATTTCTGCCACTGTTGTTTGCTAGCACAGAGGCTAAAGACAGTTTGGGAGTCACTGACTTTTCCTTTCATGCACAGCAAGAAGTTGATGGCAAGTGCAATTAGCACTTAGGGCTTTGTTTCATCTGCTCCCTGGATTCACCTATACCACTGGCATCATCAGCACAGCTGAGCAAACTCAATCACACTTTCCTTAGAAGTGTGTTGCTATATACATATATGATACAAAGCTTTATCCCTACATATGGTAGCATTGTTTCCTCTACTTTCATTTCCTGAATAAAACAAGTCTATCAGCTATAACACTAATTCATTCAAGAGCATCTGTCAAGTAATGTTTAAATCACTTATATCCTGTAAATACTTCCAGGCAGTAGAGATTAGAAACAATTTAGCTGGTAGTTACATACAACTGCCACTCCTTAGGGGCGCTGAGTATTGAGTTTGTCTAAGCAGAGGCCGAACTCAACATCCTCATTTATTAGGCTACTGAATACTTCGAGATGAGGTAGAAGTACGTAAGCTTGTTCTTGGTTGTGATTATTTTATTTAAAAGCTCATTTTAAAAATGATCTTTTGCTCCTTTGATTTTCTTGAAGAGCCTTGCCAACTTTACTACTGTGTCTAACAGAGCTTTCTTGATTAAAAGTTTAAAAAACAAACAAACAAACAAAACAACCAGCCTTCCTGGAAAACATGATTTCACACTGAATAGTCACAGTCCTATTTCTACAGTACGTAAGTACTACAGTACATAATAATTCCAACTGCAGTCCCGCCTCTCAAGTCATGTATATTCAACACTCTGCCTCTAATCAGAACTTCAAATTAAAAAAAACTGTCACAGGTAGGAACCTTAACTTCATAAAGAATTTGTTCCAGCTCAAAATAGACTCTTCACAGTATCCATAAATACTACTATAATAAATGCTCTCAGCAGTACTGTTCGGTATTCCTACCAGACAGGAAGACTACTGGTTGGTGGAGGGGGGCAGATGCTATATATTTCAAACAGAACTCTCTCTTGTGATCCTGGTACAGCATATGTGACATCTTCTAACCTTTTCAAAAGTAAGTTGCTGGATACTTCCAAGACATTAAGAAACAATTTCTAGAGACGGAGCAGATCAAATCACCCATTTATTTCCGCAAAGATATAAAATATCAGCAAATGACTGGTACTAAACCAAGTCACTCAAATCAGCTACCAGTACTCCAGGAATAATTCCCTAGATGTCATGATTTTTATTATTATTATTATTATCATTATCATTTTTCCCAAGTGCAATAAGGTAACCTGCCACAGCCCAATGAACTCTAAAAGAACACTTGTTTCTGCTTTTAAAACTCAGCCAAAAGTCAACCTGAAAATCACTTCGTTTGACCTCCAGAGTTAGAACTACCCCACTGACACTTAAATTCACTCTTACTTAACGTTTCCAAGCATATTCTGTACCCAGTTTAGTGCTACAGGTGGGGGGGCTCCTGCAGAGCTGACTGTGGTGGTAGACAGTTACCTCAGTGAGCTTTAAAGAAACTAACCTGGATACCAACAGCAGTCAAGCCAAGGCAGTACATGAGCTCAGAGTTGCTAATCCACACTGCTGAGAAGTGCTCACAGGATAAAGAGGACACAAAGGCCTTTGTGGCAATAGCAAAATTGTTTCCAGTGCCTCTTCCATGTGATCAAAGCTAGCACTGATATCGCTGTGATGAACTGCATGCTGCAGGCCAGACTCCTCCTGAGAGCCCCAGGCAGCCAGCTATTAAGAGCTCCCACCAGCTCATTAGGAGCCCTCACTGCTAGTAAGACACAATCTGCCATCCATCCATAACTATAGCAACAGCTTTACAGCACAGCACTTTGATCCAGGAGACAAGTTGCCCTGAAATCCAGGGTATTCTACAGTCATTAAAATGGACATAGTGAATACCCATGAATTTCACTTTAAAATGCAAATCCCCAGTAGTATGAAGCATATGTAAATAAGAGTAAAGGAAGCTAACATCACTGAATTACTTTTAAAAAGTAAAAGCCATTACTATTTAAAAGATACTATAAATTCATGTGCTCAAAGAGAAGCGCTTCTCTTTGAGCACATCAATAACACAATTTAATGGAATAAGGATCTACATTTGTCATTTACACAATTTTAGACTACATTTAAAAAAAAAAAAAAAAAAAAAAAAAAAACTTACCTGAGTTTCTAACTCCGTTACTTCCAAATTCAGTTTATTCAAATGTTTGTTCACAAAGGTGATCAGAGACTATAAAACACCAGAACCAATAATGTTAGAACTATAGGTGATGCCTATGTTAAAGGGTTAATATACCCTTTTTAGACATTTTTAAGCTTAATAAACACAACTCTGTTGTTTGCTTTTAAGTAAATAAGTACATAAAAATGAAAACAACTGAGTAGTATAATCACTTTTGTTGCAACATAAACCAGGAGTCACCAGGTGGTGCTATTACACACTTGTTAACTTTCCCAGTACATAAAGCATAATTCAGCACGGTGTGAAAAAGCTGTGATGGCATTGGTTCTTTTGCAGTTTCTTTGTGAAGACGAGGTCAGCAATAGGTGCATTTACTGTCCACCAGTCTTTTCAGTCTGTTAAAGAATATCCACTGAGTGAAAGGCATCAGCAACACTCAGCTAAGACGGGACCAACAGCACACAACTCTGCGCCCACCTCTGTTTCTGGAGTGATGTGCACTTAAAATGGCAGTCATGATTTAACCAAAATCTGCACTGTGCATTTTTATTCACACATGCAGAATCCATCTTAGCCAGTTAAAATATCAAAGCAGAAATCTGATAGCCTGCTTAGAACGCTTCCAAAAAGGACAGACACATGGTTGAAGGCAACACTTCTGTAGCACAGGTAGAGCAAACTTAACTCTATCAGCTTTAATAAAATACTTCCAGTAGACTTTTGCCACCACCTGGTCTCGTTACCCTTCGGTTCATCCCCTCCTTGCTGGAGGACAGCACTTGGGGTATAAAAGCATGTACAACTGTCCAGAGAGAATGATTTGTATCACTGCAAATACTTCGCAGAGTGGCTTTTTCTAACCTCCACCACTTTGAATCAGATAAAGAAGTAGCTGCTGACATAGTTAGACAACTACATGCAGCACTGATCTTTTGCAGCTTAGGGGCAGTCGAAAATAATGTATATGGCTGCAAACTGTCAATGCCTGTATCAGCACTACACAGAAAAGCCTGGAACAATAAACAACAGTAACCAGACAAGAACCTTACTGAAGCTGATCAATCAAGGTACCACCTGCTTCTAAAGCAGAGCTCTTTTGGAAATAAACATCCTTTTTATTACTTTAAAATCCTTTTCTTTCACTGCCAGATTTCTCTGGATACCTTTTCCAAAAACATAAGAAGAAAGCAATGAAGAAAATAAAATCTGATTTTTTTTATATTTTTTTTTTTTATATTTTTTTTACCTTTTTGACGACGCTGAGTTTGTCCGGTGCATGATCAAAAAGCGTGTCAAAGGCATCGCGCTCTGGTTTTACAGGAAAAAAATATATTAAAATAAATACACCTCTAATAGCCAAGTACAGGAAGTATTTTATGTTTTGTAAGCTTAAGGGCCTGCCTAAGGAAGATGCATAACAAAGACCCAAGCTAAAAGTAATCATTTTGTTTTAGCGTCTACCTAATTACCAGAGCAAACCGCACTAGAAATTTCAGGGTTAACTGCAAATACATTGACTGCCCATTCTTGTCCTTCATAATTGGTGGAAGAAAAAATAAAGTGAAACAAATTTTGACCATTCTCCAACCATATCTTAATCGTTGAGACACTGAAACATCACCTGATGGTACACTAGAGCCATAATCATAGCTACATTCACGCCCAAAGGTCAGCCTCAAAATCAGATGTTCATACAGTTAGTTTTATTCCTACTGGTCACACAATTGACTTCAGATAAGCTTAAAACAGAACACGTAACTAGAATGTGATTTACCACTGAACAAAGAGCAAAGCTTATGAGCAGTATAAATATTTGAATCACTGTACAATGGTAAGGGGTCTAATTGCTCTACAACGGCATTGGATCCAATCTAAAATCTACTGACATGAAAAGATTCATGCAATATTCCACACGGGCATTTCAGGGCTGACGAATTTTCTAAACGCTGAGTTGTCTGGACAACATTTTAAATTGAGTCATCATCAGGCGAAACAAGTGAAAGAAAAACTAAAAATCTGAACAGTTGCATTTGTGTTTAAAAAGAAATGTGTCCATTTATATTTAAATTAAGCAGTCACACTGAAGAAGGTGTAACTTACTGGTGGGGCTGCAAAGGTTTTTGTTTGCAGGCCACTAATAATGGTAATAGGAAATACTGCCCTGTGAAGCATTTTTACTATTTATTACATAGAGTGAAAACAGACCAACAAGGATTAGTCTGAAAAACAACAGCAGTGCAGATCTGATTCTACCCATTATGTGCAGGGTAAGAAAATCTAATCCCACAACACACTTCAACCCTGTGGTATTGCTCAATCCAGTGTCTTGAACTCTTGAGACAAAGCAGACAAGATTTCTGTGCTGGATATAAACAAATAAAAAAAAATTCAGGGTCAACTTTGTTACTTACCAAATCTTCCCATCATCATCCTGCAAGTCAGAGAAATTAAAAACATTGTGTTAGTTCATGAATAGACACTTTGAAAAGACAAGACCATGGGCTTAACAGGTCTTTTCCTGCAAGATGCCGAGGGCTAACCGTTCCTATCATGTCAGGAGGCTGGGCATGTTGCAGACCTGATGCAACGTGCTGCAGTGTCCCCAGTAAATCACCAGTGATATCAAGGAGATACATTTGAAATGAATTGAAATTATGTATACAGAATTGTGATGTTTTTTTATGCATCACTGTTTTTAGGATGAAGAGTGAATGAACATGTTTCTGTGGACAGTTTTCATATATATAGTCAGTAGAAACTATAACACATGGCTCAGAAAGAGTAAGGCTCACTTTAATCTGTTTTATCTGAAGAAAGAAAACATACATCATATTTGACTGGAAAGTAAACAATACTGCCACGCATCAACTATATACACAGCCCAGTGACATCACCCCACAGATGTTTATCAACTGAGCATCAGGCCCTGATTTGCACAGACGAATTTGAAAGTATTCACTTAATGCTGGAGTCTGCTGATTATTGCATTTTCTGTACCTGTCCAGGTATGCAACATATTAAACAGTAGCCTCTTTTTATGTATCATTAAGTAGCTTAGCAAAACACATGCATAAACACACAGAAGTAACTGTAAACATCTTTCTTGCTAAAAATAAAAAATAAATAAAAAGTCCAAACCCTACTACACAGATTCCATCTAACAAACCACATCAGAAGGAGAGAACAAGCTAACTACACTGTTCAAGAGTATAGGAGGAATTCTGGTCCACAACACAGAAGCAGAGCTCAGATCCTACAAAGAAAACTATGGATCTTTAACATCCACATAGAGATGTAATGATCTCATTTTTGAATGTTTCCATCTGAAATATCTTCCCCACTGAGCAAGCCACATGGTACTTCATTTATCATCAAAGTCATGGAAAGCTGAGCCAACTCCACAGGGAGCCAATACGCAGAAAGACTGAAGGAGGGCTCGCGTAACCCCTTTTAGAAAAGTTGACTTCAGGCCACATGAAGGAGAACCTCAGCTTTTATTTGCAGCCAAAATGCATGTCTTCCCTTTTCCTTATAAAAAGAAAATGTAAAAGCAGAAAGCAGAGTAAACCCATTGCAAAAACTGAGAGTAAAGACGTTTATTTATTTTTATTGAGCTCTAGCCCTCAGGTACTCTACGAAAATAAGAGATCTCATCTCTTCTTACAACTTTATCAGTATAATTTCAGTTTTGAGTCATTGCCTTTCATCAAAGTAATCTACCCCCAGAATATCTGCACTGGTCCTTAAGAGAGACAACATGTCCAGACAGAAATGAGTTATGTATGGTGACCTGCAGAAGGAGGAAGAAAGGCCCCCAAGTGTCACTTCCAATGAGGCTCCCAGATAAAAGCTTTTTTGATAGAAGATTGTCAAGAAAACGCTGTTCTCCTTTGTAACGTATTTCCAGGAGCAGTTGTTTTTATACAGTTAAAAAGCAACACATTAAGAATTTTCTTAATTTAGCAGGGGTGAGGACAAGATTATTTTTCTGTTTTGTCCCTGTGAAAAGTTTCACATACACAGACTCAAAAGACTAAAGCATTCTGTGCTTACTCTGTTGTAGTCGTCAGCTCCTCTGTAACATGAGTTGTCTGAAGAAGGCCTTCGCGTTTCTGGAAGTGAAGGGGGAGTTAGAAACAGAGATTGCATTAACACAGGAGAAGCTCATTAGAGGCTCAACAACATTCATCATCTTTCAGAATCCCAGAGGAGAAAACTGCGTAAACCACGTTTGCTAAGGCAAAGTTTTGTACAGGTAGAGGTGAAACAGCTGACACAAAAGGGCTCACTCCTACAACAGTAGCATTTATCAAGCTGACAGTCAAATGAGTATTTGGGAAATGTATATATATTTGCAGCCAATAAACTCACTAACAATTCTCTGCCTAAGACCACAGTCAACACTGTGCCTGGAATGCACATTAGAGAGTTTGTCAGCCTCATCTTAAACACCCCAAGTTATTTGTTTTGGTCAGGGTCAACCAACACTTTGATACTACCAGCAGCCTGGCTCTCAGCAGAGGTCTAGCGCTAAAGAACAGACTGCCACCCCCTGGCCAAATTTCTGTTGTGCTGGCAAAGCCCTCAGTGCACAAGGGAGGCTCTCTGAGAGCAGACACATTACTGAAGCCACCAGTCACACTCCTGCCAGCAATCACCACAGAAACGTAGAGAGCATAAGAGACCTTAGTAGTGATTTCACAATAGACAGCATGTTCCTGTTACTGGATTTTGTTTCCTTGCAATATTTTTCTGTATAAGCAAGAACTCTTTAATCCAACAGAGAGTATTTGCTAAGACCATTTCAATCCAGTTTCCTCAGCTCTGTTAAGACACAGCGCTTCAGTACAGAGGTACCAATATTCCAGAGTTTGGGCATGTGGCAGATGCTTTTCTGAGGCTGGAACTGTTTTTATCCGATTCAGAAAAACTTCTCAGCATCTCTTTTCTATGGTCCCTTACAACATTACAGCACACAGCTTTATTTTCTTCCCTCCTTCTTCTACATTAAAAAAGATGACATCAGGTGCTCAAATATCAGCAGTCATCTAGGAACCAGGTCCTGTCAGAACGACTGAAGACACAGTTAATAATGAAAGCTGCTAGCTTTGGTAAGCAGGGAAACTGCCACCCTCAGGCACAAGCTCTTCGCACATACACAGTCTCAATCATTTTCACCAGCTGAACCCCAAACAAGAACTTATTAGGCAGAATAGCTTTGAAGAGAAGCACATCCTTCCCCAGAAGCAATCTAAAATAAGAATTGCAATTAAAAAAAAAAAAAAAAAAAAAAAAAAAAAAAAAAATCAGTAACAAGAATTCATTCCTTTCTACTTCCTATTCAACAAATGAGGGCAGTGCTGCTTTCCCAAGCCACCCAGGGAGCCTTGCTGAGAGCAGAGTGGGAGCCGCTGTCTCCCACCCTTGTGCTGCAGCAGCTCGCTCCTGAGCCTGGCCCAGAGCTGGATCCAGCCCGCTAGCCATGTCTTCCCAACACCTTACCTCTGTATCACGAATACATCCAACCCTTCTTTCCCAAGGGAGCCACAGGAATGGTGCGAAAATTTTGGGAAAGACAGCCAGGATGACAGCATGGGTGGAAAAATGAGGAAGCATCTGACAGGGCAGTGTTTTAATGTGTATGAAACAATGTTATCTTTATTCCATCTCACAGAGACCCTGTTTTACTCACATCAGTTTCTGGATCTTTTGGTCACTATGCGCCCTGTGAATAAAACCTCGGTAAGAGGTGACTAGTGAATAATGCCTCCAAACTGCTGATGAGACAGAGGGCTGGATACCCACGCTGATTTCCCAGTGGGTGGAAATGGCAGTACTTCCATGCAGCCCTCTCAGAGCACACACACAAGGCTAGATTCCTTGGCCTTGCATTCCAAAACAAATGTCATCCATCGATAAAACTAGGATTGCTTGCACAATTGCCACCAGACACATCTTCATACTGCCTTTGCTCTGACCTTTCTGCAACTCAGGCTACAGAGGAATCTTCCACCAGATCTTCCACCAACACCAAGGTGGGACATACAGCAATTTTAAAAATGAGGAATAGGAAAGCTGAGTGCAAAAGACAGCAATTACTGAGTCTTGCAAAAATAACCAATGGGCAGGGAGCCTTACGAACAATTTTTACACTCGCTTCTGAGACATTTTTGTTTTCCTGAATTACAGTATTTCTTCACCATGCAAGCTCACGTTTCAATTATCAGGAGACAGTCAGATGCAAGAAAAGTCTCAGGATTTCCAATTCTCACTGGAGCTTCACAATGAAACCATGAAGTTTCAATCCTCCTTGCCCTCATTAAGAAAGGCTGGAACAAAAGAGAAACACTGACACCATTATTAAAACAAGTACAATCTTAGACTCTTAACTCAGCACTTCAAGGAGCCGTCAACAGAATCTTAACTAAAAGACTCACCTAAACCCTTGCTCTGCTAGGACACTTCATATATAATTTGGATTTATGTTGCCATGCTCACATTTTCTATTTTATTTGGAAGAACGGAAGATCTAAAAAAATCAATTTGGGGTGTTGGATTTCAAGACAGGTTTGAAATTAACTAGATTTCAGGAGTTCCACAGTTCCACTCTTGAGAGACACCTCATGGTGCCCATTATAAAACAGCATAAGCAAAAGTGTTTTTCTGCTGGGTTAGTATTGTTGCTGCTCTGGGCAGGTAGGAACATAGATAAAGGTTTTTCCGGACAGGGAAATTAAAGCAGAAAGTCCTCTCCAAAGCAACTGTGGATTTTCTGAGCAAAATACACACCAAAAGACCTCAGTATGTTTCTGACAGATACTGATCCAAGTACAGATTCTTCTTAGAACAGTAACTGAGGAAGGTCTCAGTCTGCCACCTTAGGACTCCAAAGGAAGGGCAGAATTCAAAAGAATGCCAAATCATTGCTGGTCTGCGTAGATCTTGATAAACACTTCCCATGTAGCATGGTGTTATCATAATACTACTTCATTTTATAGATAAGGTCATTAAAAATCAGAGGAAAAATTACAGAAGAGAAAGCCCACGACACTTACATAAGATAGAAAGTATTCTGTACCATTCTTGGGTTGGCTAAAAAATGCGTACAAATTCATTAAGTAGCAAAATTCTAAGCCAGCATGACAGTTATTTTCACCATGTAAACACAGAAATTGAGAAGGTTAATTCAAAGTGCCAAAGTCACCCATGAAAGTGAGACTTAACTACTTCGGAAAACTTCAGTATTGGTGTGTTCTTGCACACTTCTCCCACACCTTCCAAGGTTTTCTTGCTCTGGGATCAATTCTGTAAAGCTTAGTCACTCTACACTTTACAAACTATTGATCAGTCTCCTTAAATGTATATTCAGATAATAATCTTACATTAACTATAATCTAGTTTGAAAAAATCCTAACAATTACTAGGATCTGTAATAAGAAATGATTTAACAATAAAATTGATAATTATAATAGTTTCCTTACTTAGGTTGAGAATAATGCTAACCTTATAACCATTTTTACTTTTGTCAACATAAAAAAGGCTACATACAATCCATCTAAAGAGATTTATGTTACTAAAAGAGCATGTATTTTTAGACCAGATTACGAATGCTGAACAACAAAAATTCATTTTTCCAAACCATAAAGCAGAAGTTATTTCTTCTGTGGGAGCACTGCAAAAGAAACACACTTCAGTTCATACCTTGTCTTGCATTCCACTTAAGTAAACAAAACTGAATGAGGCAAGCAACGAAACAAGCCTCCTCCTGCATAGGCCCAGCTGAGGCAGGCTCACAGCCAGCAGTTGTCACAACCATTTCCAGGATCCCAGAATCTAGGTCCAAGAGCAGCAGTTTACAACTTCTCAAGCGTAAATAAACCTTCCTTGTACATGGCATGGGAGTTTGCTTTCTTCTTTCTTTCCTCTTCCTTCCTTCCTTTTCCTACTTCTGGTCAGCCTTCATTTCAGCCCTGTCTAATCTCCTGATTCAAGGACTCTGGTAAATCAGATCCTCTCTGTATGTGTCCTCTCTATAACTCCAGCAGAAAAGGATGTGTGGACAATTGCTCTGAAGAGTTCTATCCACTACAGGATGTGAAATAAGCTGTGAAAGGACAAGGAAAGGCAAGTTTTCCCTCGTTACCCCAGGGTTTTCTTCTGACACATCACAGTTACAGAAGGCACTTCACTGCGCTGGGCAGATTTCTAACATAAGGGTGACAGAGGACTGCTGACCACTGTATTTTTTTTTTTCCCTTTCCTTTCTAAAGTAATCAAAAGAAACTAAAATATAAATTAGTCTTCTATTTACATTCATGTTACTTCATACCTAATTCACTGTTCCTAAAATGAAAGAACTACAGCAGTCTGAAAGCAGTTTAAAACTGTCTCGAAAAGAATGTATACATTTATTGTGAGATAGGGAGTACCTGTCAATTACCCACTTACTCTGTACCTCTAGAGCATTCAGGTACAGAGTCTGAAAAATGCTATTATTTAAACATAAAGCAAAATGAGGGTTGCCTAATCAACGATGATGCAACTGTATCTTGTAATGGTATCAACACTTGCAAAGCAAAGTACAAGATCACTTTATCTTCTTGAAGTGGCATGTACAAAAGGCACTTCCACAGCCTGTTACCAGCAGCTGAGCCTGCCGTGCAACAACAGCGCTGAGCACCACAGCAAACAGTCATGGCTTGATCAGAGAATGGCCAGATGCAACAGATCTGCCTGGTTTTACAACCGTTGTTCAGGAAAGCTGGGTCTACATCCTGCAAACTGTACTGCCATGAGAGCTTCAGTTGGAATGGAAGACAAAAAGCAAGAGCAGAAATGCTCTGAAAGTTGAGCTGTTGTAGACTGAAAGGAAACTGTTGATGTCAAGCAGAGAAAGGAATAACTATAGCAATATCTAGGGCAGGAGGGAAGATGTCAACGCTCCTTGGATGAAATCTATTCTGCACATCTAAGGAAAGCTAACAAAAACACAAGGCTGTGCAAGAAATGATGGAAACTACACTAGTGTGCCAAGGAAAACAACACATCTAAGTCTGAATAATAAGTCACTGGGGAAACACAACATCAGTAACAGGCTTCACAGACTGAGATTCTACATGTTGAAATTCTTTCTGTGCTATTTGTGTTTCAGTGGCTTCTCTATACAAATGCACGGCAAAAAAACGTTTTCTGAAGTGCCAAAAGTTACAGACACAACTCTCTTCTATACAAAATCACATCACACTTCTAACTTCATACTGCAATAGAAAATCATGTAATCGAATAGGTTTGAAAAGATTTTCAACACGATCAAGTTCAACCACTGCCTAACACTGACATGTCCACCCCTAAACCACGTCCCTAGGTGCCACATCCCCATATCTTTTAAATATTCCTAGGGATGGAGACTCCACCACCTCCCCATGCAGCCTGTTCCAATGCCTAACTGCCCTTTTTATGAAGAAATAATTTCTGACACTTAAACCTCCTCTCATGCAACTTAGGCCATTTCCTCACATAGTGCTCCTAAACATGTTAGAGAGAGGATGTTCTTGGAATCATATTTAATCACACAAAAGGCATCCCCAGGACTGGGACTCACTAAAAAACTAGGATAAGAATTTTCTAAATGAGACAAGGCGGCAACAGACAGAAGCAGCCCAGGAGCATGAAATCAGAATAATAGAGAGTTGTTGTTGTGATAAAATTCTTGTCAAAGTTCATACTCACTCGTACAACCACCACTTGTACAGACACATGTTCAGGCAGTCGGATGGGAGCCCGGAAATGCATTGCCAAAGCTACCAGAAGGTGAAGAATGGAAATCAAGTTCTTGCCATGGATTGCTGCAGGGAAAAGCAAGCAAACAGAAGAATACTGGCATCTTATTTTAAACAAACATCTCTGGGGAAAAGGTGGAAGAACTGAAACATGTCTACAGTGAAGATTATCTTCTTTCTTTTTTCCTTCTCCCTTCTTTTTCCTAAATTAACAAAGGCAGCAGAGCCTAGATTCAACTCTCATCAGGTTACGTAACTAATTTAGGAGTCCAATCATTTCAGCTCCCTCTGTAGTCAGTGAAGTAAAAACAGTCAGAATCAATCACTTTTCTTCCACTGTACTGGAGAATTCTGCTTTTAGAAGATGTTCAGAGTGTTAACACAAGCTTTCCTGACTGTAAAAGACAAACGACATTCACCACCTCAGTGAAACATCTTCTCAAACTCCATTCTCATTTTTGGATAATAACTGGCCAAACTGGAACTTGGGGCACTTTCTGCTTAGCCTCTTAGAAACTACATCTTTAAACAGGACAGTGTAGTGGCCAGAAGGCTTAGATCACCCTCTAGTAATTGAATGATGGCTTAATTTCTCGTATTTGTAGGATTCGAATTCATGAAGCAAACAAATTACTTTCTAATAAAAGCATATGCTTAAAGGAATAGCATTCCAATTATTCCATAGCCATGTATGCCTGTCTTTAAAGTCTACAGAAAGTGGTACCAGTTATAATTCACACATGGATTTGGTAATATCTGCTATGCAAATAAATACCCTATTATCACACACTCCTTGTCTATCAAGCTGAGACAGAAACCATAGAAACGTCCTTACAGTCAACGTTCCACTTGATTGTCCAGCCATGGGGTCGAAGTAAATCATGGACAGCTTCCAGGACCGTCTGCAACTTTTGTTTCTGACCAATCTCAGACTGAGTCACTTCTGCCACATTGAGTTTACGGTCAGCCAATTTTTCTGTATTTGAAGAAAGAAACAACAAAATGAAACAAGCAATACCAGATTGATAAAGGAGCTGGGTGGGAATAACAAGTGCAGAGTACTGGGGATCAGAGTTGGACTCTGCTAGAAATTTCCCAACAAAATGATTTTCCTCAGAAAGCAAAATAACTGAAAAGCAAACCTTTATCAAAACGTGTCAGTTCCAATAGGCCCTGTGACAGAAAACAAGTAAGGTCTGGCAGAACATGCTCACCAAGCAGGTGACAAAATATTTAGTAACTTTAAGACAGGGAACAAGTTAGCAGTAATGGTTACTGTGCCTCCCGTTTTCTTTCATTGCTGAAAAACAATGGGCATAACACAGCCTTCCCTACACAAGCAACTTCCATCAGTTTAATGGACTTTTCTGATAATTGAAGTTAAGTTAGGACAAAGAAGGGACAGGCTGGTGTGGACGTTTCTTCAACTTAATGAAATCTATTTCAGGCTAGCTGAAGGTCTGAATTTAAACTAAAGAACGTGAGCCTCCTTAAGCCATCGAGAGAGTCATAGATTCAAACTGATGTACTGGAAGTGATTTAAAGAAATAAGTAAGCTGGAACAATACTGTTGTGTTGTTATACTGGCTTAGTTGATCACTCTTAGAAATGAATTAACATTGCATTATTTTCTAAAATGACATAACTAAAATTTTAACTTTTTTTCTATAATAAAACTATTTGTTGTAAAAATCATAGATAAGCCACTTTTCTCTTCTTCTGCACTGTGGCCTTTGCCAAAGAGGCAGGAGTCGAATGCCCTTCTCTCAAAGAAGAGAGCTGAGGAAGGTGGGATAGAGTTTTCCATCCACCATAGCAACGGAAACTGCCGATCTCTTTTCTCTCCTCCCTCTGGAGAAAAAATGGTCAAACTCACTGCACTAGCAAGTCAGGACTGGATGAACATACAACTAAGTATTCCAGTCTTTAAAACAAAAAAAAAATATTTCATCAAAACCTTTTTCACAACACAGGATGGGCTAGACAAACATTCTGAAGTTGTCAAAACATACTATTTCAAAAATGGAAATATTTCTGGTCTCAAGTTTAAGGACGTGTTTCTTTTGGACATTTTACATAGCTGTATATATATTTTTAAATGTCAGAAATATAGCTTTCCTTTAATAACCCAAACAGAAGAGATTTGCAGGTTATCAATTCATGAACAGTTTCACCATTTTGATGGCTTCTATCGATCTAACAATTTGTTATCAGTATCTGAATAATCTTAATGGAAAAACGTTCCTTGGATGTCTGTGAGTCTTTTTTAAGCTGGCTGCCAAAACATGTAAACATTATTTTAAATTATCTTAGATCTTTTATTAAAAAAAAATAATCTATTCTACAAGATTCATTCTTTTTTTGTCACAAGTTATAGCTCCAATCCATTCTCAGCCCACATGAACTTCCAATCAGCAAGCAGAAACTAATTTCCCTTTACCCTGACACCAAAAGCACCACACCACCCCAGCCTCTCTCATTGGCATTACTCGTACTTTGTTGATAAAATCAACCAAGCAAGGAGCCCTAAAGTGGTCTGATAATCATTTGCTCATCTCCCACTTCAAACAGCTTCAAAGTAACCCCACTGACAAGCTGTTGTCTTTCATCTGCCCATCAAGGCAGATCTTTCTGTTTGTCCATCAAGACAGATATTCTTTAAATACCTCTCACAGACAAGGAATGGTATCTGCTACTTGAAGTTTAATAACCCTACTTGTTGTTAGCCTTTCCTGTAGGCAAAAGAAAAGATGACTTTGTTGTAAAACTGGGGATTGTCTTAATCATGAGGCTTCAAGCATCAGGAGCACCACCGCCAGGCATGACAAGCTTTGCTGCATCTCACATCACTGAGTGGGCATGAAAATGAAAAGTTTCAGGAATAAGACTTGCTGAATAAATCAAGAGACCACTGAAAAATTCATGTTGAGACAACACCACACTGATGGCTTCAGGCCAGGGAAAAAGCATTTGCTCTCCAGTCAGAGGCCAAACAGAGAGAGCATAAAGAAAAGTCAGTCTAAATAAAAGTATCAAGCCTGCAAGATGTACATGCCCACCTCTCCTTCTGTAAAAGTCCAACTGGTCATGCATGTATGGACAACAAAGCACTTTCTAAATGTATGCAGGCCTGAGGGCAGAAACCATGGCCTCCACAGAGAGCACTGATTTCTTAAAGTTCCCAATACAAATGGCTTCAATAAAATAAACTACCATCAGCCAGAATACCAGCATGTATATATCCAAAGTACCATTTTGCCCTCTTATTATCCTCTGACATCAGACTGATGTCACACGCTGTCTACTACCTTCAGCAGTGAGACAAATTTGCTAATCCATTTCCACTATTTTTACCTAAACCCCAGAAAGAACTTGGAGCAGTGCCAGCTTACCCCAATTATTTCAAAGAGCTTCCAGAGAAGATGCAGTAAGAAGATGCACACCCTGGTGTTAAGACTGGTAAAGTAATTCACAGAGAGATTTAAGTAACAGTGAAAGACTTCAGCTCCTTTTTCTGAATGCCTTTATTTAGGAGTACAGCACCAGAGCAACCGTCAGCTGAAAGTCCTCTGACAGTGACATAAGCTACCAGATACTATCCCAAATTGGGAACAGTTTTGTATTCACACAAATATTGCACACAAGTTGTTGTTTACAAGTTCTACAAGCTTATGTTTGCCAAAACATTGCATGCATTTTATTTGAGGAATATGTGCACAAAATTCAATAAGTAGCTTCAGTTACCACCGATAGAATTAGCATCACTTAATCCCTTTTCCCCTACTCTGACACTTATATCCCATATCTCAACCCTATTGAAAACTATTTCAACTATTGAAAACACGTCATAGGCAGACAGCTCTCAACTTACTTATTTGTCTCCAAGAAACAGGGGGGATCTACAGTGAGTACCTGAAGCTTCAAGTCTCTTTGCTGAAAACACCCTGGTAAACAACTACATAATCATTCAGCTTTTCTTGGTTTTGATTCTTGCAAAAGCACACACTGTAAAGATGCAAAAGGGTTGCAAAATCAGAACTGCTTAATTAAATATATATCCTCATGTACCATTTGCACTTAAAAGCACACTGTGAGTATGTGCCTGCTGTCAAGGATTCTCTTTTTCTTTTTTTTTTTTTCTTTTCCTAGAAGTAATTCTTTATGAACTCAAAAAAGCCTCTCAGCCCAAAAAACTTTCAGGAGAAAACTATGAAGACAAAAGTTTGGACTACATGGCTTCTGCTTGACCTCCTCTTCACCTTTTTTTCTGCCACATTTCAGTTCTCTGGACTACTACTAGTTCCCAAATGAGCTACCTAAGAATGATCCTCCCCTTTCAAAGGAAGAGTGCCCTAGAAAAACAGAGGAGAAGCTGACACTGTAGCTATCAGTGAAACAAACTGTACCCTCGGTGAGACAGTGAGTTACTGCATAGCTTCATTACAGTCCACATTTTTCAAAGGGTTTAATTTGGGGCTTCCTTTCACTTTCTGGAGCCGCCTTCTCTTGTGTGAACTCACCTAGTAGCTTCTGCAGTACCTGCCCATCATAAAGATCCTCTTCAAGCTGTTTCACAATGATTCTCTCCTCCACCAGCACATCGTTAATCCAGTCAATTAGAACCTGGGAGTACAGAAAGAGGAAGCAAATGTCTAAAAAGCACCAAAGTATGTTCCTTCAGGCAGTAACTAGGAACAGAAAACAGAACAAGAATAACTATGTTCGTGTATTCCTTAGTTACAGAGACAAATAAATAAATGTTTTTGCTGTTATTGCTTTTATTTCAGGTCTAGCAACATGGCAATTCTAATGCCCTGTATTTCTTTGCATTATATCTTCTTATTACACTAATTCTAAAGCAGAAGTAACCAGTAGCTCTATAGCAACCACCTTTGCCAATATCTAGCAAACCTGCTCTCCATGTCTCAAGCCTCATGCCTTACCTGTTTTAGGTGATCAGCAGGCCTGCCAGGAGATGACAACAGACCCCTGAACCTGCAAGGCTCCCAGCACTCCCACTGTCATCTTTGAGTAGACACGAGTGGTAGGGAAGAGAAAAAAGCTTCAGAGGGGTGAAAGTGAATATTCCCACTAAGAGGAACTAAACACACTCATTAGGGAAATTGTTGCCATTAAGCAACTAGGCATTTTAACTTCAGGTATTACAAAACACAGAAGTCTGTAATTATAATTTTGGTCATCTGGGCCTGATAATCATACTGCAACATATGTAAGTAACAGTCCCCATACACTGACAACCATAACTGTCTGCAAAACAAGAATATAAAAAAAATAATAATAATAAAAAAAAACATTTAAAAATAAAAAAAAAGGAACTGACTTAAGTTTTCAAGGTGCCAAAGATAATAACTTCCAAACAGTTATGGGAAAAAAAGCATTGACTGAAGTTGGCAGTAATGTTTTCCTCCAATTTATTATTTGGAAAATTAAATGCCTTTTGTGAAATAATGCAGTTCTGCGGGAAGAGATGTCAAGTTGTATTGCTAAATCCTTGACTATAAGGGCAGAAGAATATTTTGCAGATATGCAAAATACAAGCAGAGCCATCTAAAATAATGAGCCTCAATTAAAAAGCTCTAGTTTTTTATTTGCTTCATATAGAAGGGCTGCTGAAAAGGTAATGCCTCTTATCTTATTAAGTTGGTCCACAATGTCAGAGGCAGATGTTGGTGATACGGCAGCAGAGTTTAAGCCTTCTGTATGAGAAGTATGAGAAGTCCTTCTCTGTATGAGAAGTATGAGAAGTATCACAGCCTGAACCTCTGATTGACCACCTGAGGCAAGCAACGACTCATTCCTGGGAGCACAGGTAAAGGCAATTCACCTGTGCTACTAGAAGGGGCAGAACCTGGCTCCACCTCTCCTAGACCCCATTTAAGAGCTGACTATGCCTAGGGAAGTAGATTGCTTTTCTTGGAGTCTTCTCAGTGAGCTCAGATTTAGGGTAAGCTTTTCATCCATTCTTCTTTAGTGTGATAGCCTGTTTAGCCTAACTTTCCTGTATATTTCTTAATTGTAACATCTATGCATTCAATGATTACACACTTTCCCACCAATGTTCTTTTACATTTTGCTTGTATGACAGATGGCAGAAGAGTGGCAGTCTGAGTAAGTAGCATCTGACATGGAAGTGCAAATGAAGCAAAGGTGTGTCACTGAATTCTTGCACATGAAAAAAACTGCACCCAGTGACATTCACTGATGCTTGCTGAATGCTTACAGAGAACAAATAGTGCATGTGAGCATAGCGAGGTGGTGCATACTGCATATCAGTAGTGGCAATGTGAAAGAGAAGCCATGTTCTGGATAGCCGTGCAGATTGTTGTGAGTGCAGCATGCTGGCTCTTGTTCATTGCTGGTGAAAATTCATAGCTAGTGGTGGTGATTATGCTGAAAAAATAGCATTACGTAGCTGAAAATCTGCTCTATCAAACAGTGTTATTGTGCTCTTTGTATCTGTTGTGGTGTTCATGGAAATATATAAGTGGCATTACTTCTGGAGCAACCTATATAAAACTGGATTCTTCAAATTCACTTTTTGATTAGATCCCATAATTCTGCCTCTTGGCAGTTACAATAGCTAAGAACTTTGTTCCATTTTAATATTCAAGAAATTATGAAATAAAATAAAGGACTGCACTGAAAAAACATCTCTTTTCATGGAGGCATGAATATCTGACTGTAGGTCACAAGGATATTTAATCTTGCTCTGGTGTCACAGCCTGATAGAGACATCACATGGAGATAGAGGAGAACATTGATTACTCTTCCTGCATTTCATCTTCTAGCAGCTCTTCAGCTGTCTCTAAATCAGGTAAACTCTCAGCTGCTCATTTCTCTTCTAGATTTAAAGCTTTATGGCATGTCATCTACCATCAGGAACAGGGCACCTAGACTTTGCTTTTCCTTTGAAAACCTCTAACACAATTAGCTCATTGGAGATTGCCAGCAAAAGCCAGCTGCAAGAAGATGCAGCCCAAATAAAGCAATAGAGCTCTGCTCTGCAGGTGGGAAATTATCTCCACATTTGGAGAGAAAACTCTTTTTAACTATTTTTGTCTCTCTCAATTTTTTTTTTTTTTATAGGGGACAGAAGGGCATTTATGGCAAAGGGCTGCAGAGACAGGCAAGTTAATAAAAAAAAAAAAAAACTGCCACAGCTGAAAGACAATAAGGCCTCAAACTATTCACCAATGGTACCGAAAAGCAACTCCTAAATAATGAGACATCACCAAGAGAGATTTCAGAAGCCTTTCAATAAAGTGATTGCCCAGTTCTGAAATGATACAAGTTTTACACATGCAGACATCAACAGAAAACTAACTGAAGAAATCGCATTTATAGATTTGGGATTCAAAGAGCAGGCATTCAAAAAAATCACCTGAGGTTCAGCTGAAACTATCAGATGACAATCACAATCTGTTTAAAATCCTAATATGAAGATGCCAGACTTCTGTTTTTCGTAAAGACTAGGGATGCTAAGCTATCTGAAACCTGTAATGAACGGACCATTTTTTCCTCTGCTGAATAGTATTGCAGTCAGAACACTGAAAACGTCAAGGAGTTTAAAATAGAAATCTGGAAGCGCTTCCTAATGTAGGAGTGAATATCCCATTTTCAAGACTGTAGGTAAAGAAGAATTACAAAGAAGCTATGAAAATACTTTGATATGGGTACAGGCTATTTAAAAAAAAAAAAAAAAACCACACAAATACTTACATTATGTACTACTTAAATGTCTCTGAGAAACTTAACGCTGAAAAATATTTGACAGAAATTACATTCCAAAGATACAAATTGCATGAGATCTAGCCAGAGTTATTTTACTGTTTTAATAGAGTAATATCTGAAAGAAAAGTATCCCAGAGAACGTTCTGGCTTTTTTAATAGTCAGACTACAGATCCAGCTCTGGTAGGAAATTGAATTTGCAATTTGTATTTATAAATAAATAAATAATCCAAGTATTTTTACAGCACTGGAAGACTGACAAATGTTGCAATTAAAAAAAAAAAAACCACAACCCACAACCTTCCCAAAATCTGCTGTTTTACCTCTTAATTTCCTGATCACGTCTTAATTAGGAGCCTGGAAAATCTTTCTGCACTTATTTTTATTTCTATTTTAAGTTTTGCAAGGGACATGAAGCACTGTTTTGCTTACTGAAATGATTAACGCAGAAAAATACTGTCTGATTCTCCTCTCACAAAGTCAATGCTCCAGATCTTTGTAGTTTCTCCTTCATGCAAAGACAGAAGCTGAAAGTTTTCAGCAATCTGAATGTCTAAAAATGTAAACAGCTTGACACAGGCATGGAGTACTTGGTGGGAAGCAGACCTAAGGAGCAGCCAGAGTTTTTCCAGCGAGTGAGAATATGCTCAACTAAGTTAGGGCTATGTTTGCTGCATTAAATAAGAAATGTAAAGAGGTATACTGCAAAACCAAGGAAAAACTTCACTGCAAGCTTGTTGTCCCAGTGTCAACCCCAACAATATGCCTCCCCTTACATGTAATGACTGGTGAAGCCATCACCAGATCCCACACGTTGCTGGCAATCTTCTGCGTACCTGAGGCTCACCCTGGTCAGTACCTGGAGACTCGCAAAGCAGGATACAGATACACAGGGATGCTTATGCCTCTTAGTCAGAACACATCCTTAAAAAAATCTGCTTTTCTATGTATTCAAGATTAGCACTGATTTTAAAACTTCAGTGTAATATTCGCACATCCTGAAAACCATGCCTGCTTTCCATGCAGATCCACACTTGTGGAAAGCATCTCAGAACTCTGACAAATACTCAGGCACGGGTGCTTATAGTTCTAAAATTTCCAGTGGTACTCTACATTTTGACACATCCACTTATTACATCATTTTTGGCCAAATGCATATAACTGATTAAATCAGCCACGGTGCATTACTAAACACTGAAAACTGAACTTTGTTGTGAGGGAGACAGTTGAAATTCAAAAGTGGTAGAAATCTAGAAGTAAAAATGAGTCTTCTGCCCGGCTATCTGCTTTTTAATTCGTGCAAGATGGGCTTTCACTTCAAACTTCACTAGCTTTGTGAAGTGTTTTTGTTCTACAGGCTGGCTACTCCCACAGCAGTGAGGCACATTCAGAGTTAATGTGCAGAGTTCAAGGGCATAAGGACCCCATGGCCACTGCTCCAACAGCAAAGAATAACATGAAAAACAAAGCAAACTACATGAATGAGTCTGCCCCAATGGGAAAACAGGAAACCCGCTCACCAAAACAGCAAGAAAAGAAAACCCTGATTTTAATGACCCTTTTCGCCCTTGACTTCTGGGAGAATGAGGAAGCACAGACCAAAAATATAAAAGCTTAACTGTCTTTAGGGCTGAAAATGGAAATGAGCATCAGAAATTCATATTCGGCCTTGGAAACTACTGACTACACGCAAAGCACTGCCAGGCCTGAAAGGAGAGAGAGACTAGTGAGTTTTTAGGAAGCAAGGTTTCATTTAGCTTTACTTGAAACCTTGGTCATTTGTCACTTGGCAAATAAGCGACGAGGAAAAGCTCACGCACTTCAGACACTAGAAATAAAGTACTTTTTGTGTAAATTATTTATACATATAAATAAAAACACAACTCCTCTCTTTCCCTGACCTGAATTTTCAGCTTTGGACCTGTTCAGCCACACCCCAAATTGTATTTACACACAGGGCACATGAAGTGATGAAGAAAAGGCTGCTGGCCACAGAGAGAATTTATTTGAACACATCAGAACATATCACTTCATACTGACAAACTGTCAACGAGAATACAGTGATATTCTCGTGATGATATGATAACAGTGATATGATAACAAATAACACTTTAAGGCATCATTTCAGTTACTGACAATTTTCATATGTGCAAGAAGATTTAAAGTATGTATTTTTGCAACCCCAATTAAGCAGCCTTCTGTGAGGTTATTCACTGCATATCTGCTTTAGTACAAATGAGAAATTGGCTGGGTTTTTTTTCTTTTCTTTTGGTTTCTGCATTACCACAATAGTACACAGCTTTTCTCCCAACAGCTCCGTCAAAATCACTTCCAAATGCTCACGAAAGCTTGTACTGATTAATCCACTACGCATATAATTCCTATGGCACCACGCCTAGCAGAAATTAAAACAATATTTTGTGGAGACAAAGAGATATCACAGCAGCATCAGCAAAAGATATCTCTGCTTCCTCTTTGCACTAAGTTCCACCTACCCTAACGGCATGTGGCTGACAGGGGAACAGAAACACTCAAAATCAGTGATGGCAAACCATTGGCATGTCATACGATGGCGCTGAAAGGGATTTGGGCTGGCACCAACGAAGCTTAGTCATACTGCCAAATTTTAAAAGGCATCAGGCCCTGTTTCTGCTATTGACACATTCCTGTTAGAGAGGAAAAGGCAGAGAACCACTTCGCACTATAAAAACCCCAATCCATTCAACCCGTTGATTCCTTGTTATTCCATGGAGATCTCTGATTTCAAGCTCTGTGGGACCCAAAGCCTCTCCTACTGGCTGCTGCTGTGTAGCACTTAACGGGGCTAATTCTTGTCTAGCACTGGAGCTCCTGGAAAACTTAACCAAAGAACACAAAATAAAGAATAAATTGTTTTGTATGTGCGTGTGTGTTCTTCTGTGGCACAAAATAGGGTTTGCCTATTGATTGCCTATGATTTAAACCTAAATTTAAACCTTGCTTAAATAGATTCACACCGACACTGTATTAAATGTTTCTCTGCTAAGCTTCTGTAAAAACTGAGAGGTATGCAAATGCTTATCAATTACTTAGATCATTTTTCAAGTATGCACTCCACAGGACACATCTCCTTCCTTGGGGGATGATCCCAAGGAAACCATCTCAGGTTACATGCTGCTCCTTGCATCAGCTGCTCCAGTTTAACTGGTAGTAAGTTACTCTCACTATATGCAAGTGCAAACTGATGTACTGAACCAGAGTGTGATTCTGCAGTACGTTTGAAATGCTCAGGCTCTAGGTCTGATTTTCATTCCTCCTGAAGGTTTTCAGCCTTTCAAAAAAGCAAAGTATAACCTTGATAGACTACAACATCCAGGGAAAACTCATCACCTCATATTAAATTCAATAGCAAAATTTTCAATTTAAAAGCAATGTTGATTTCACTATCAAGTCTCCTGAATCACAGAGTACATTTGGTTCCATTACTGCAACAACTCTTGTTCATCTGAATTATTCATTACAGTATTTCTGCTCTATTAGCAACAAAACCACAGTGTATTTTGAAAGAGTGGTGCAAGGCCACTACACCTTATGGAAGAATTAATGGATTTGAGAATTAACAAAAAAAAAAAAAAAAAAAAAAGAATGTGCAAATTCACCTAATTTAAAAAACAGAACACATCCCAGGTAAATTAGAATAACAAAGAAAATTTGAGGGCAACTCCTTGCTAAACTCCTCTTGATGTGGTTTTGTAATCCTAAACATATCCTTGTAATGTTAATAATAGATCATTGCACTTGTTTTAAAGATTTATCAGATGAACAGTTTGCTGAGACATTTTGTGATGCATTTGCTTGTAGATAGAGTGAACATGGTTTCCTGAAATGAATGTGTTGCAACCAGTCCTCTATGTTGAGATGGACACACTATCTGAAGTTTTCAGACCCACCTAGCTACAGCTGCATGGTTGTTTCCAACAACAAAAAGATATGTATTTTTTAATGATGTTAAATTAACAAAGAGAAATTGCAGCAGGAATCACAAGCAAAAACACTTCTTATAAATATATCATGTTTGTTTAGAATTGCCAGCACTTGTGATCAAATACCTGGTATGAAGACAGGCTGAGGGAGCTGGGATTGTTCAGCCTAGAGAAAAGAAGGCTGCAGGGTGACCTTGTTGCAGCCTTTCAATACCTAAAGGGAGCCTACAGAAGGAAGGGGAATCAACTCTTTGAAATGGTTGATAACTGCAGGACGAGGGGAAATGGTTTTAAGTTGAGGGAGGGGAGATTTAGGTTGGATGTCAGGCGGAAATTCTTTACAGAGAGATTGGTGAGGTGCTGGAACAGGCTGCCCAGAGAGGTTGTAGACGCTCCATCCCTGGAGGTGTTCAAGGCCAGACCGGATGGGGCCCTAGGGAGCCTGGTCTAATATTAAATGGGGAGGTTGGTGACCCTGCATGGGGCAGGGGGGGTTGGAGATTCATGATCCTTGAGGTCCCTTCCAACCCTGGCCATTCTGTGATTCTGTGAGGGAAGAAGCCATACATCACAACAGCACAGCTGGGAACACATTATCATCATGCTAGCATCTTGGGTAGGTGTATCCAGCGACAACACACACTCAGGACACTGTGGCCCCTGCCCTAGCCTATAGTTAAATTACTGGCTACTTCCTACCTCTCTGCTACATAAAATATAAATACAGGGATAATCAAGAAAAGGAAAAAATAAGAGGCAGAACCGTGCAAAACAAAAGAATCAAAGCTACTTTCCACATTCAGGGCAGCAGTACCGCAGAATGGATGTAACCCTCTGCTCCAAGAAGCCACTGAAAGCAAAACTGAAGATCTAGGAGAGAGATGGCTCTTTTCACAAATGTCAAGTCAAAACAGTAGGAATTACATAAAAGATAATCAGAACAAACTCTGATGGTTAAGAACTGGTATGCAGTGGTGGATGGTTAAGATGGTAAGCAACTGAATTACTAGGTTGTTGGTTAGCAAGTTCTCATGGAAGAGCAAATCACTGCTTAGCTTAATGCCATCTTCTTCACATATACAATGGCTTCAAAGTGTACATAGTTAGCCTAAGTTGTCCATTAGCTCACTCACCTGTTGGTCTTTATCCTTACCCTGGAGACCAGCAAGTTACTCAACATGGAAGCTGAAAAATTCTAATGGCTTTAACTAACAATTTGTGGGAGCACTCTCTCTTTTCCTTCTTTTAATACAACAGAATACAGGGCAAGAAAAATAGCAGTGTGCCTACCACACACTTGCTCATTTTGGTCTGACTTTTGTCTTCTCTGAAATCTCTCTAATGCTTTCCAAGGCTCTTTCCTTATTTTCACAGAGATAAGAAACCTAGATTTACGTGCACTGACCTGCAGATAGATCCAAGTTAAGCTCTGAGCCTCGCTTTAATAATCACAAGAATATAAGAATGGGCAGTAGAACTGTACTCCATAACTACCATGGGCACTGTAACCTTCAGCCTTTTTTTGTTTCTCTCATTGCTGCTTTTAGCCTCGTCTGTCTTTAGTTTTCACAGACACACTTCAGTAACAAATTGTTCCTTCTTAATTGTATGCTTGGTAATCAGCTTGTAAATGATTTTGGCTCAGCAGTTCAAGATTTTAAGAAAGACAAAGAACTAATATCCTACCTTGATCAGTTCTTTGAACTTAGGATCTTCTTTAGAGTTAGGATCAATCATAGTGCGTTCCTCATTCTCCTCTGTCCAAATAAAATGGGAAACTAGTTAGAAGAAATGTACGCTTGAAATACTGCAACAATTACTGCTCATGAAGTGGCCTGTCAGCTGATATAGAAATGACTGTGTCTAGTCATCAAGCTGGCAGGGAAATATCCAGTGATCAAAGTGTTAAGCATTTTTAGACACAGAAAGATAGTAACTTCCTAAAATAAGACTGTTTCCACTGACCTTCTCCAGCTCAGAACACATCAGAAAAATGACCATCCTCCATATTCTGTAGGGCATGGTAATATTAACATGCCAAAAAGGACAGCCGGTTACTTTCATTTCTCTCCTCAATTTGTATGTAATTTCTTTTTTTAAAAACCCTACCTAAATTACACTATCCTGAAAAGCAAAGCAAGCTTATGACACTACAGCTGCTGAGACCTCGGCTGACAGTTTGTGCTTCTACATTCTGCTTCCCTGAAACCTGGCACATAGCATGGGTCACATGCACATGGCCCTGGTTGTAAGAACTGCTTAACTTCTAGGAAATGAAAATGACCCAAATTTACATCAGTTCAACTTACGTTTGGAGGAGGAACATAAAATACATTTTTCATGTGAACAGTCTATTTCTTCCATTACTGTGAGATGGAAAGATTTGAGAAATACTTTCCAATGGCCAGCAAAACAACCACAAGAGGCAAGAATGTAAAGATTAACATTTAGGTCGGATGACTCAATATTGAATAACTGGAAGCAAAATCAGCTTGCGCTCAGTAAAGCTAACAACTAACCAACTTGTGGCAGAATTATCTTTACAAAAGCATGTGTGGACAGATACATCACATGCACGTATAAATGCTCCTGTAGATATGGATATTAGTATTTAATAAACACCTGGAGCAAGTCTCATATTTTAAATTTTGCTGCATGCTTTCAAGAAGTAGACCTCTCCCTGCACCCCTCATTTGGAAGTAAACTGACAGCTGTGATTTAAGTTAGATCTGTTCAAGCAGACAGCAAACACTGCCTACTAATTTATCTATAGAACCCTTAAGTTTATCTTGAGAAGTTATATAGAATTCTACTTTCTGTTTGATTTTCCAGTTCCTTCCTGCATGACAACAAAGGAGAATAGGTGTTTGGTATGACCAAAGGTCAGGTCAGTGCTACTTTGGATTGAATAACTCTTTAAAATCCAACAATGACCCATTTACAGTGCCTTGCTCTTACAGCAGCATTTCGGTCCCTTCCCTAACCAACAGGTAGCCTTACAGCAACTCTAATCACAGTGCTAGACTTCATTACTCTCAGATGACAAATATAATACTCACACTTCAGATAAACTATACCATCTGTGTGTGTTACCTTAGGCTTTTCCCAGACATTTGCATTCAGTATTTTGCAGTGTCCCTATTCTTTATTAAAAATAGTAATAATAATAATAATAAGGTCCTTCTATCCAGACACACCACAAATTTCAAAAAAACCTACAGAGAAACCTGATTTTTTTCTGTTGCTTTTTTTCCCCCATTCCTTTACTTCCCCATTATTCATTGGGATGAGTCAAGAAGTCTTGCTGTAAGGAAGTGGCACCCACTACACACCCAGAAAGCTTCTAACTGAAATCCTGGACAAGATTTGACCCATAATAGTACACACAATTCACCATAAAGTTCTGTTTGAGAATCAAATATAATCTATCAAATCTATAAAATTATGCTGCTACTCTTTAAGAGACTTGGTGGGGAGGGGAACTTATCTTCTTTCTACAAAGCATTGCTTGCTTTACATATTTCATCCTAATCATATTTAATTATTTATTTCAGCATAGTAAATGCTGATCTGTTGGTTATCAGATCCCATTTTGCCGCACCACCACTTAAAAGAGGCAAAAGTAACTAAAGTAATAGCATCTACCACTTAAGGACAGTGAAGCACATACACTTGAGTCAAGGCAGTTTAATGGTCCCATAGGAACCACAACACATTCTTTGCTATGGACTTTCTGTGAGTTGATCCTTCAGTTCCCCACCTATATGTGTAGATACTTCTTTACCAAAGGAAGATGCCTGTTAGGAAAAATAGAGTGAGATATCCTTGGACAGTGAGTTAATGAAACTGAAGCAACTCTTAAGCAGACAATCCCAGCACTATTTTCCTTCTAATTCTTTGCAAAATTGCAACTTGCTGTTTGTTTTCTGGATGACCAGAGAAGAATGGAATTCCTCTGCAAATTCATTGACCAAGTAATCAGTAATTGCATAGTCAAGGTCTGTAGCATACTGTACCTAAGAGAGTATCCTCTGGATGGATGTCCACAGCGCTTGGGTTCATTGGCGCATTGATAGCATTTTTACCTTCTTCTTGCAGGTCACTCACTGAGGAGAAGGGAAAAATAGAAAGACTGAAATAAATACAAAGTTTGCAGATATGCAAAGGCAGAAGAGACATAATAAGAGCAGGTATCTTGTAGATCCATTTCAGAATGAACCCAAACTTTACAGAATGAAGGACTGCAGCTGCAGTGGAAAATAAAATCCAAGGAACATCCATCCACAGCTTCTTATTAAATTGAGTTGAGTAACCAGTCTACCAGCTAAAAATATTTTGCAAGAAAATCAACACTGTGGTAAAAGTAATGTCAGAGTGCTTCTTTCTCCAGAAGGAAGGGGTATGAGCTGCAGAATTGCCTGATCTAGAGCAGACAATTAACTGTAAAACCTAATTCGCTTTTGATAGCACTACCACCACTCATCACCACTTTTTCCAACAGCAGAACACGAGTCACTATTTGCTACTGGCCTCATTAAAAGCCTCAGAGAATCCTACCAAATAATGAAAACATATTTAATTCCTGCATTGACAGTGGCTGAAAAATAGATGTAGCATGGTCTGGTGAAGACAAATTTGGAATCTTTCACACTCCCAAACATACAGCTCTCAGTTTGGAAAGTCAGTATGGTACTCTGCATCATTAAGAAGGACATTACAATACCTCCTTACATAATGTTACATGGGAGGAACTAAACAACCAATTGCTTAGTATTGTAGGACTTTATAGTAAGGAAAGTCCTAGCAGAACTATAGTATTTATACGGTCTCTGAGGTTTATCTCCTCTTAAACACAGAAAACAACTACTTACAGTGAACCTTTAAAAATGCATGCGTCTGAAACAGAAGATACAAACAGACAGCAATAACTCATTCATTAAGTGACAGTTCTGTGTAAGCAACAGCTAAAAGCATTTGTGTGTGGCCTGCTCTCTACACTGCACAGCCTTTGCAAGGGGAGCAGAATAAAGTTCACAACTGCAAACCAAACACAGCATCTGCAGGCTGAGATTTAATCACCTGATTAAACGTCACTGTTAAATAAACACTTAATTGCCACTTTCATGCATTCATTCTTAGTTTGGGAAAGCTCTCCAAAGGTCAGAGAGCTAAGCGGCCTCAGTCACCAAGCCAAGGAGCTTTCAAAGCATGCTCTACCCTGCACTGTTTGCATGCTCCCAACTACAGCTTTCTCCCTCAAGCAGCTCCTACAGAACCTGCCAACAGGAATCCATCCACAAGAAGGCATAAGAAAAATTATGTGGAAACTAGCTACCAGAGGTGAATATTTTTTAAGCCTTCTTTTAACTACAAATGCCCACATGCCACTTAAAATCACATTTCTTTCTAGATGTACCTTTCTTATGATTCTTACAGCATTGCTTCTATCTGTGAACATCAAGTGTTCAGTAAGGACAGAGTACTGGTTTAACTAGTGTTCTACAAATGCAGAAGAGATTTCCTAAGCTTCTCGGGGCCAGGAATGCATGCGATGTGCTATAGAAACAAATTACTGCATACACCTCAAGACATAAAATTTTTAAATGCAGCTGAACTGTTTTTATCCTCAAAAGTTCCATTATGTCATACTTGCTCATTTTTTTTAAATATCAAGAAGAACCCTTCTTAACACAGATCTTGTTCTTAAACAATTTACTAAACAATAACAACAAAAAAAAACATCAATATAGATGTGTGTATTAAGCCCCCACCCTCAACACCCCCTCATGACATGGAGAGCCACATAAAGCCCTCGTACTTGCCTTCAAACCCAGTGAGGCTCTGCCACAACAGGACCAGAGCATCCTCCCCTGCTGCATCAGTAGCGAGCCTCCCAAAACCCGCTGCCCAGAGAGCCTGTGTTACAGGGAGCTTGTATGCCACCTTCTTAGCTGAGGAAAAGATTCCTGCTGGAAATGTAACCTCACATACCTCCTTTTTTGCGACGCTTACACAGAAGTCCTGCCATGTTGCCCCTTCCAGCACCCAGAGGTCTGTCACACGCATCCGCAGACAAATGGCACGGGTGGGCTGAGTGCTGAAGGGGCAGCAGCAACTGGACGAGAGGCTGACGCCTCAAGGCTGCCAACGCCTTGTTAATTTGGGCTCAATGATATCAGAGCAGGCACTCAGATAGCTCTCAGCTGTCTGGTGGAGGCAGGCGCCAGAAGAAGGGAACGGACACCCTGAGACTAGCTCCCAGCAAGGAATCCTCCTTGTCCCTGTCACTTCTGGAGATGGCCGAGCACCTGGCATGGCTGGCTGCTGGCTGGCTAGGGCAAGGACACTAACAGTCCTTCACAGACAGCATTTTTGGTGTTTTCTCTGCTAAGAGTTTCCTGTAGCCAGATTGGCAAATGCTAGCCTCTGCAACTTACCAGAAACAGTATTTTCAGTGTGAGGTTTATACTTACAGTAAAGAAACGAGCTGCCCATGCAAGAGCACATTTCAGTGCAATCAGAGTTGGACTTGCACATCAGCCACACTAAGTCCCACTTGAGGTACGGCTGCTGCTTATTGCCTGCTATCCACCTGCCCATTCACAGACCCTCTTCTTTTCCTCTGCCCTTTCCTGCAAGAAATGTTTTTTTCCTGTTGCACTGGAGTAATTCTTCATCTGCACTCTCAATGAGATCTGCATCAAACATCTTTCTCCAAAGCCCAATAATTCCATTTTACAGGGCAGCCAGGAAAGCTGCAGTAGGGGACAACAGCAGAGGCAGGAGATGGAGCACAAACACAGACTATGACTGCTTAGCCCAGACTGGCTCCAGCAGACACAGTTTCTGCTCTGAACTGGTCTGTTTGCTGCACCAGCACAGCATGCCATAGCAGACATCACTCAGCCATGCCAGTAGATCTCCTGCAAACTGCCCTAGCACCCAGGAAATGGTCCCCTGCTCACAGACAGCGTGCCCCCACCTTGACTCCCAGCACAGGCTCTGCTAAATGCTTACAGCCTTAAGGTGACACTGGCTGACAGTCTAATGACTGAGTTGTGAACCTGCACAGAGCAACCCAGGTGTAAATACAGGTCCAGAAAGACAGTGCTTTGGAAAGAGCTCTGGCAGAACTAGCTGGGATTCCTCCCAGATGTCTGGCTTGGGATCCCCCCCTCTGAGCTGATGCTCAACTAGCAGGCTAGGCATCCCAACTCCTTTGGGCCCTTGGCAGCCAGCTCTAGCAGAGTCCAAATGCAATGATAGATGGGCAAGTTGCCAAGGTAGTCAGCCAAAGCCCCAAGTATCTCCCTCACCCAGAAATTCAAATTCAAAAGAAAAAGGTCACTTCTTCACCAGTCCCCTGGAAAGCAGCAAGGGCTTCCTGGCAGCTCTCCGACGTTTTAACAGTCCCTGGCAGTACCAGCAGTCAACACAATTTTGTCACGGCAGGAGCTGCGCTGGCCATTCCAAAAAATTAATATAACAACCAGACACACATGCAAAACAGCACTATATCTGTAAGCCAGGCAGGCTGTGTTGATGCAAGGGATTAAACGTAAACTGCAAAGAACAGCAGCAATCAGCTGCAGGATGGTGGAAGCACCACCACAGCTGTCAAGCATCTCTCACAGTAGGGAAATGACCTTTAAAGTCAGCAGGAGCACTGAAAGAAGTTTCTCCTTTCTCCTTTTTGAGAAGGAGCAAACATGGCAACAATTTCATCCTTTTTCCCTTCAACTTAATAATTCTAGTCTTATATATATATATATATATATATATATATATATGTATGTATATATGTATATATAAATAAAGGATACAGTGGAGTTCATCTCTTAAGTCTTTACTGGTCTCTGCTTTGCTATTCAAAAGCCATCCACAACCTTCAGCCTCTTACAAAAGCAAATGCTACTTAATTTTAGCCCTGGTTATTTCTGACTACAGGGCTCAGTCTCCCCCACAGAAAGCAGCAGCTGCCACAGAACCATCACAGGGCTCTGGGTACAGTACTTTCCTTCTAACTCAACCAGTGCTGAGCTGTCTCCTTAGCACTGCTGGACCACAGCTTTTACATTTTATACTTTCATCTCATGATTAAACCCTAACTTTGGAAGCTATTGTGCTGCTTTATTACTCTTGGCTCTACTATTCACGACTTGTTCAAGTAACTGTCATCCTCTTTGGTACAAGCAGCATGCAAAAGGGAAACGTGCACAGACTGTACAATCAGCGCTGCACAGAAAGCTCTTCTCATGCCCCCAGAGTCTCACTGCTCTTCAAAGAGATACAACCAGGACCAGTGGTACTTTTTCAACCAGCTACTCTCTTGCCTGCAACTCAAATCCTGAGAGTTCTGAAAACTGGAAAGTCGATATAAAACTCCATTGGTACCCCATGCAGACCAGTGGCACAACACTCCTTCCCTCCTTCAGAGGGACGTACACACCAGATAATTCCTCCCAAGGAACAGCCAACATTAAAAAAAAAAAAAAAGAAAAAAGAGAGTTTGGCAAAACCTGGTGTTTCTAAAGAAGACTGTTGTACTGGCACATGTCAAACAGTCCCCAAGCACAGTGCAAGGAAATACAGTGAGACTCTTTGTCTCTGTTCTAGGGATGAACCACACACACATTTCACCAGCCTCTGCCGCATTTCAAATCGCTTAACATTTACAAAAGGCTCTGAGATCTTTTGATAAAGACTGCAGGAGAAAGACAAAGCCTCCGTTAATTACAACAGTGAATTAATAATCCCCGGGCAGATCAAAGGGAAAGACTGCTTCAAATCCATATAAAGGCACTGCACTGAGAGACTGCATTCAAAACAGAAGAGTAATAAGGGAAATTATTTGTATGCCCCAGCAAGCAAAAAAGGCACCCACAACAGCCAGACTTTGCCACTTGTAGAAACTTAAAGCTAAAGACAGTTTTTGGAAAAGTGCTGTAATAATCCTTTTGCTTCGGTCTCAACAAGCAAGCCACAGTTGCAGATACGGACAAGTTAAACTTAAAAGGGTGAGCGCAGCCTGTTCTGTGACTGCCTGAACAAAGATCACCCCCCTGTTTTTGTCAGTGTTAAAACAGTATCGGTTGTGGTGTTAGCGCAGGCAATAATGTCAACCAGTCAGAAACCTTTACAAAAAACTGGAGCTTTGTTTTGTGCCAGTTTTGTAACAGTGAAACACTGTTTTCAGTTTTTCTCCCTTGAAAATTCTTACCTAGTGAGCTATTTTTTGTTATGGTGATGAAAAAAATATTGCATTTTTGGGGGGTGACACCTGTGTTGAGACAATACCAACATTGCTATGGCTGTCCTAAGCAAGCTATTCATATGTAACAGTACCCCAGAATGAGGAAGGCAACCTTAAGGGTGGCAAGACATAACCTGGGAGAAAAGGGCTCCAAGCAGACCACAGCAACCACAAGCAGCTTACAACACTGCCAGCACTGGCAACGCTACACCAAACCAAACCAAACAAAATGAGGATCTGTTATTACAAAGCAGAAAGATTTTTAGCCATAATGGCAGGGCTCACTTTAATGCCGCAGGAAAGTTGAATTCCACATAAAGCCAGCTGCTGCCTGCTGAACCAGTTCTCTGCTTCAACTCAATGTTCTGCACAGCCCCACGGATGCTAACACAGGTGCTGCCATGCCAGAAGGAACCTCCAGCCCTCATCCAGCCACAAACTGCACTGTGAAACCTCCCCTTAGCCTATCAGCTGTAGGCAACACAGCAGCCAATTGACGAGTGCCGCTGTACTGCTGAGTAACAAAAAATGACCCTTATGCAGGTATTAATTTGGCTCTGGTAAAACCTGACAAAGCTGGAGCTGACCCACAGCTGCATGGGCACAGATTGATAATGATAAAAGCCAAGGTGAGCCCACAATATCAATTCAGAGCCACTCTGTACAGCTTTGGGTCTTTCCAGCATACCTATCAACCCTCCTCCAGTCTTGCAGCTGCACAGGACAAGGCCTGAACTTATCTTGTCTGTTTTAGTGCATTTCTGCTTCACTCATGCAATAAGTCTAACACCAACTTAAGTAAACACTTAATCAGAAACCCAAAGAAATAGATTCTGTAAGGCAGAAAAGCAAGATGCATGCTTAAACACAGCATATAGAGAGCTTTGGAGCTGAAACAAAAACTCCACCTTGGGACTCATCATTTCTGTGGCGAGTCCCTACTTCCTGTTTCCTTAATTATTGTGCTGAGCCATGCTTACGTAGCTGTCTGCACTGGGCAGGCATCCAGGCTGCCAGCAGAGGGGCACTCCAGACTTCGCTTCCATCCCTTGCTGCCACACACCCCTTCCTCTTCATGCACAGAACCCATGCTACGACACAGCATGGGCACAGTGTGGCTGAAAACTAACCAGATGAGACAGGGAAAAAATAAAGTTTACCGTGCAGATACACAATGGCTGAATAGAAAAACGTGGCAGAAATAAGACTGAAGAAAAGAATGATGTTTTAAAATATTTATAAAGCTACAGGTCAGGTTTTCAAGTAAGGAAAGTAGCACTGGGTAGCATACTCTGCAGACAGGCCAAACTAGTCAGCTCTGCTTCAGTCTCCTAGCACTGACGTTACAGTAGCAATCCCACAGTACTGCAAATGTCCCAAGTTCTAAAACCAAAGATAAGGGGACCACACATTCACAGTATAGGGGCTTGGTCTGAGATCCCTATCTAAGCAGACTGATTTCAAGGAGCACCAAGCATCACAAAGACTTCTTTAACCAAAACCAACTCCAAAAAACAGAATCAACTCATTAAGATACGCAAGTCTGATGAGTCCTACCAAAGCCAGTCACCAGAGTCAGTAGCAGAGCTGAAACCATCATTCAGGCATAGAGATGCCCAGTCCATTCATTCAATTCTTGTTTTCTCCAACATGACAAAATCAAAGAAAACAGCACTGAAGTTTAAACACATCCTCCAAGCTTTTTCTCTGATCCCATATACAAATCCAACAGCTCAAAATTCATCAAGCTCAGTATCAAAAGTCATTACAGTTGCTCAAGGTAATTAATTCGTTATACAACTGAATTTACTTCCATCCTTCCACTGCCTTCTTTCTGCCTTTCCCTCATGATTTGAGACTTCATCTGTAGATACCCGAATTAAACCCACTTAGCCAACTAGCAGCAAGAGTAGTTTTACCTGCTTTTACCACCTTCCCCACATCCTTAACCCCCTTTCCAAAGGGAGAAAGAGATTGACAACCACCAAAAGCAGTCTACTGTGTAAACAGAAAAACATTTCATGTTATTTCTTTTTCTGAATATGTCAAGAGAAGTACAGAGGAACAGACTCACTTTTGAAGGCAGTGATGGCAGATGAACACACAACGTAACACAAAAGCACTGTCTTCTCCAGCTGATGGCACAGAAGTCAACAAACAAGCTCTACACAAACGGAAAGGAGCTAGAGCTATGACTTGCAATTCAAAAAAAGCATCTTTTTTTTGCTAGTGCAGCTTGATTCTACAGGAAGAGTAAGCTGAGATAAATGATCCTGGAAACCACAAAAACTGCATATGACTAATTGATGGACTTGCCCAAATGTCACTCAGAAAGACAAGGAAAACTCTGAAAAAACTTGTGTTTGCAACACGTATATTTAGGATTTTCTGGTGATTATTAGATTTCAGTTCAACAGAACATACAGGACTAATGAGGGGATATGCAGTGCCTCAGACTTCAAACTTTATTCTGAACAGCCAACACAACATTTTCTGAGTACTTTTTGCTCCTACCTGCCTGCATCCAAGGCAGTAAACATATGTACTGAAAAAGCACTGAAAGATCTCACTAAACAGGCAAACTGAAAAAATACAAAGAAGTTTCCTCAGGGTTTCCAGACCAGTGATATGTGGAAAATTATTTTACTTGTTGCTTACAGGAAGACTGCCAAGGCAACCACTTCAGTGATAAGAGCTACAAACCCCACAGTAACAGAAAGTCCACATTTCAGAGCCCACGGTCAGATAAAAGTCAGTCCACAAGGGAAAAGTACAGAGAAAGTAATAGCTCCAACAAGACTACTCAGACACTTAACTCTGCCTGGTTTAAGTATGAGACATTATCATTTCCTAACCATGCTGCTGAACACCACACCGAAAAAAAGAAGCCAGGCCTCACATTGCCATTCGAGTTCAGTCTCCCAAACACAGTCCTCAAGGAATAAGAAAATGTGATCATGAAACAAAAGCCAATACAAGATAACGTCACGTTTCACCAAGTGTCAAAAACAAGTGCAGTTACATTATCTGCTTATTTGGTTAGCATGCCAATGTTTCATACAGTGTGCCATGCAGCTTTCTGTGGTCTCTTTTAAAGGCCTTACACAGATAATATCACATCTTCAAAGCTAGAAAATGTGGTTTTCCAGTGAGGCTAGACATTCTGAAGACCTTTGAACTCAGCTCTGGTCATTCCCAAGAGTTTTACAACTACACAGCCTCTCTGACACTCCCTCACATAAAGAAGCAGTCAGCGCAGCAAAGCGGTAAAATCCATGTCTTCCTTCTCAGTGGAAAGGCAGACAGAGAAAGAGAGGAAAAAAATTGTACTCTTACTAGTACCTTATGCAAAAAAAGTCAAAGGCCCCTGATGGGAAAACAAAGCTCCCGTGTACACCCACATGCTCAGAAATCAGTATGCCATAGACTTGTCATTGTTGTGCCTTTCATGAAATGCACTTACTGCAGCCCTTGAAGAATCTAACTTCCTAGGAAGCCACAGAAGATCAGAAGAAAAGCTCAGGGTGGAAAGGACCTCAGGAGGTCTCTATGCGAGCCTTCTCCTCAAAGTACAGTCAGCTCTGAGATCAAACCTGCGTGTCCAGAGCTTTATCCCACATCTTAAAACCTCTGGGAATGGAGACTGCACAAAGCCTCTGTGCATCCTGTCCCATGGCCTCATAGTCCTCATCATTAAGAAGTTTTTTCCCTTTTTCCGGTCTGAATCTCACCGGGTTCAATTTATTCCTGTTTTCTCTTTCCTCCACTATGCACAACCATGAAGAATCTGGCTCCATCTTCTCAGTAATCTCCTCACAGACTCTAGAAGGCTGCTTATAGAAGATCTCCCTGAACTCACCTCTTCCCCAGACTCAGCAAGCCCAGCTCACTCAGCCTGTCCTCACAGCAGGAATGTTCCAGCCCCAAGTCATCCTGGTGGCCTACTGTTGAACGTGCTCCAAAGTACAGTCTGTACTGAGGAGCCCAAAACTGAACACAGTACTCCAACTGGGATCTAGGAAATGTTGAGCACGGGGATACAATCACTCTTCTCAACCCACTGGCTGTCCTCCTGCTAATACAATCCAGGAGACAGCTGCCCATCTTTGTTGCATGGCAGATGACTTGAAGGCCTGCCCAGCAGAACCGCCCCTCAGGTAGAGACTCTGTGTAGGGTCACAGCAGGACCTTTAATCCCATTTTCTTGCACATGGATCAGTTACTCTGCTCTTCCAATAAATATGAAATCTTTCACATTCCAAATCTTGTTCTGTAGAATCACCTGGGTAGCTGTGCTGCAACACAGCAAATTGTTCGGCCTCTCTGGAACAGCAGTGCTCACCACTGCCTGTGCATTCAGCGTGTAAGTGGAATTCACATGCTCAGGTGTTTTCATTCTTTGACAGTCCTCTTACCAACTACTGGATCAACATCACTTTTGTTTATCAAATAAAGGAGCCCAGTGAGGATGCCTTCTACCAGGATTCTGGCATAACACCATGAATGGAAGGGAAAGTCACTAAAAATTGCAATTACTGAAAAGATATACACAATACTTACAGAAAAGAAATACACACTTCTTTTTGGTTGAAGAACAGATCCTGAACTACATCAGCAGATACTGGTGCCTATGACTTGTCTGGTTAACATGTAAATGACAGGAATTAAACAACCGGGAATACACAGTTGAAAAGACAGGATATAAAACAAACAAATGCCAAAATAATGGCTCAGTCAAACACAATTCCTTAGCCTTCTTACAGCTCATATACTAATGTCAGCAGAGAACAGCCACAGTGACCACATTTTTTAAACTAGATAACGCTAAACTAAATGATAATGATGATAATGATAGGATCCAAAATGATTATTTAAGCTACAGCCTCTCACTGAGTTGATACAACTACACCTGCAGTACTGCAGTAAAAGCAGATATTTTCAAGACTGTGGCCTAATCTTGACACATTGTAAATGGCCAAGAGGGAAAACTGTAAGCCTGAATCTGTGCGAGTAGTAAAAGGAAAATCTCTCAAGCACCCACTTATCCCAGACACTTCATGGAAACAAGTTTAAACCTTTCTACTTCAACCACTGAGTAGATAGTGGGTACCAAAGGCCAGTGCCTCTCATCTTTCGTGTACCATCTCTCTGCCCCAGTCAAGGGACCCTCAAAGGACTCAGCTCCACAGATTCAGAAAAATGTTGCTGCAAGGACTTGCAGAGGTCCAGCTCGAACATGGACTACTGCCATGTTAATGAGATTACCTGAGACTGTGTCTCCACTTTCACATACAAAAAAAAAGCCTTAACAGTTCATGCATCAGACACTGCTTGACATGCAATTGAGGCAGCCTGGTTTGCTGGCAGATACAGTCATCTGGCACAGCAGGACCAATCTGAGCATGACATCTCGCATCTTATTAAAATCTATTTTCCCAAACATAAGGCTCCATTATACAGTCGAGATCTCTGACAGACAGAATTCATTAGAGATTCAAGACATCGCTATGCACTCCTGCATCCTGCCTAGTTTTCCAGTGGAACCAATTCACTACAAAAGTATTGGGAGCAATGCATGGAGAAGAAGGCTAACAATAGCCATGAGGGACGATTTTACAACCCTGATGCTGAGGAAGAATATTAATTAGGAAATACAAGCCTGTACACCCTGGTACTTTCTTTTATTCTACAAGTTCTGAAGGAAACACTATTAATTTGCAAAGCTTCACTGTCCCTAAATCTGTGTCCTGGACTAGGCAAGCCTCAGACCAAACACCACCATTCTATTTTAAAAGTGACAAAAGTCTGTATCTGTTTAATAACATATATACATACATCTGCCAAACAGACCTAGTGGAAAGACACTTTCTGAGGATTACACATTTTTCTATTTAAAGCCAGTGAAAAAGACTCTGTGCTCCATGAAGACATCAGAATCACTCTCCTCTTCATCCAGCTCTCACAGTTTCCTACTCCAAAGAGACCATGTATGCAACCACCTCAGCTAATAAAAAGATCAGTAATAAGGCCATATGGCAGCTACAATGGATAAAACACTATTTCTTTTTTCCATTCTATTTCATTACGGTTCAACTACTGAAAGAAAGAACTAAAGAAGCAACTGGAATTCCAGGAGTCAGAGCAGCTTGCCTATTTTATAAATAAAACACAAACTGTATCTGATCACCAGACAGGTTTCAGGGATTGTCAGGAAGCCAGGTTGGAGGAAAAAAAAAATCAGTGAGAGGTAAACCTGAATTCCCAAAGATCCTTTCAACTGCCCCTGAGGAAGCCAAAACCAGAACAACATGGTAAGGCCTCCCTTCTGAGCCTAAAGGTTCTGGAGAGAAGCCCACAGATGGCGTACAGTAACAAATTACATGTCCAGCACTTATAAATAGAAGCTTTGCTGTGCAGATGTATGTTCTCCCATGAGGAAGTGACAGTGATTTAAGCGCCCACAGCTCCAGGCCAGCACACGCTGCCAGGTGTGTATGTTCTCTCCACATCTGGCTTTCAGAGCAAGACTTAGACAGATTCAAACTACATAATACTAAAACCAGACATATTAGCCAAATATTTCTCCACTTTAATTATATATACATGTATGACACAGAGAAGTTAAAAATAAAAATACGTTTTACATATATAATAAGAAAAGTTAAAAATTTTGTCTTCTCACGGCTTTCTACTTCGCCAACAAGAGCCCAAATTAGGAAGCCTACATCTGAGCAGGCTGAATGCACTTCACCCCAGAGAGATCTGCTGGTCACTGATCTACAGATTGCACAATACAGAGTTCCTGTTTCCCCTCCACACTCAGCCCACTCCCAAAGGCAAACAGGGGTCACTGTCACCCACATCAGTCAGGCTGGTTTAGCTCCCTTGCCCGCAGCTGAGGGTGCAGAGGTGGAGTTGGTGTGTACTGTCACTGGGCAGCCTGTCATGCAGCAGAAGCCTCAAGAGCCAACCCAGTGCTTACCCTGCCCTTCACCTTTTCTCCTCCTAGCTACAACACATGCCATACTTCCCTCCATCTCCCATCCTCAGCCTAGGGAAGAGCCAGTGTCACGTCTGAGGACTACTAACGGCACGTACACCACAGTCACAGGGGCAGCACATAAAGCAAGGGCCGCTGCATGTATGTGCCCTATACCGAGGGAAAAACCTGCTGCAGACATGCATACTTTGCAAATTGCAGCCAACAGCTCTGACAATTGCATCACCTGATTTTGCAGTGCCCTGAGGGAGAAGCTAAGCTTCATCAGTAACAATGTACACATACAGCACATTTCACAGCACAGACAGAGAATGTACAAGAGAGTGGATAAGCAAACACAAAAGCCACCACAACAAAGAGTGCAACTGGAGCATGGTGCAGAGTAAGGCACCTTTCAGTGAACACTGTGACAGATAATCTGTACCATGACAGAACCCACACCATCAATCAAGTCCAGACTAGCATGGGTTGATATAGGTCTGGAGTCATGTGGTTGACTTTTAAACTGCTGCTTTCCTCAACCAAACATCCATCCGCACAAAGAACCTGGATGTTTGTGACAACCAGCAGAGGTCAGAGCAAAAAAAAGACACCATCTCCCCTTCCTTCCTTTTTACCAGCTTTCTGGCCTCCAAAAGCAATTGTGAGGAGTTTGAGAGATGGCTTTAGCTTGCTGGTGCAGTGAAGACCAAGTGAAGACCACTGACATAAGAGCACAGAAAGGTTAAAAATGGAAAGAGAGCCCAGGGTTATAAGGAAAGGTTGAAGCCTTCAGCATTATCAGAAGCAGCATGGGCAACAATAAAAACAGATTATGCCACATGAAGAAGACTCTTCCTCCTTATTTGTTCATGTCATATATCTATCTATCAGTACTATTATTTTCCCACTGACATATCATTTCCCAGGAATCCCAACAGAGACCACCCCTCATAGGTTTATGCTGGCAAGTCAAGACTTCTAGTGGTGCCCCAAAGATTTGACCACATGATTCCCTTTGAAAACAAAAAGCAAATCCCTCATGAGCAGCTTTCAAGTACCAGCTACTGTGCTTCTGCAGCCTACAAACCTGAAGCTTCTCAGTTGTGTTCATGACAACTGTACACAGAAGATATACGCACAAAATTTTCATCCCAATGAAATTGCAAAACTCTTAACTGTTGAAACACCAGACCCTCTAACCAGTAGATTCTGCCTCTCGCTGGCCTCACTGCAGACCATATAACCTCAGATCCCTTAACAACAAGTTGTTCAGACATGCTTCTGCAATGAAAAGAGCTTGCCAGCTAATCTCCCAGATCTTCCAACATCAAGGTATGATCTAAAGCTCAAAGCACTGCGCTGAAAAATTTGAGTAGCTTCTTGTGTTTTTTGGATCTGCTGGCCTGTAGCAGTTCTTAAAATACATATGCACTGCTATGCACAGCTATACTTAGTCTAGATTCCTGTATTGCCGACATTTAAATCAGTAGGGTATATTTGTATTTATAAGGAGATCTGAAGTACCACAACTCTTAAAGAAAATACAAGCACTTAAAACAGTGTGATAACAGGCATTGCAGAGCACAGCCTAATCTTCTGCACAGACCCACCAGCAGGATCAGGATCCTCCATTCACATTGTTCAGCAAACAGCATCTGCACAGACTTTGCATGAGGTCACGCACAACCCTGCAGCTCCCCCGCTCCACATCAGCTCCGCGTGCAGCCCTCCATACATCAGAGTCTCACAGGGCTCATCCATATGCTCCTCATAAGAGAAACTGCCAGATGCCTGCGTGAGGAAGTCTCTCCCAAGATGTCAACATTAACAAAACCTTTAGAAGAAATGAAGAGAAACAGATATTGCTGGACAATTGCCTTGAAGTGAGGTAGCTTAGCTTTTAAGGAGAAAAGAAGTCGCTCTCTAATTCCTTGCATTAGTATTTTTAAGAATCTGAAAGCATAAATAAGCACCTTGCGAAGGTTTTACGATAAAATATACCAGCGTTCTTACAATTAATTTTATTTTAATGGTTTTAACTTCAAAGATAAAACAATTCTAGAATGTCTGGTTTTGTTATATAACAGCAAGTCACTTTTTTTTCAATAAAGATCGCAGAGCAGCAGAACTATTTTGCATGTTCTAGCTGCAGACTGTGTGGAAGAAAAACTTTCATCTGTAATTGGAAACTCTACTGTGTCAGTGAGACACGATACCTAAAGTTGTGTAGGACAAACCATCCTCGCCTTGACATGGTTACAAGAGTTAAAACATGATTTTTTATGACACTGTTAAAAAGATTATTCTTGTGCACATTAAGTTTTTCTTGGTGGAGACACTGACATAAACTATCTATAATAAAACGTTTGCCAGAACAGAATACAACATCAGAACTGAATCAGCAAGACAAGACTGAAGATGGATCTGGTCAGAGGTACAAATGAGCCCTACAGGAAAACTCAGCAATTAGGCTGCAGGTTCTGACTGGAAATTTAGGACTCTCTCTCTGCTTAAATTTACAGTAGAAAGTTCAACTTGAATTTGCTTATGTCTGCACATATGGATGTGTACGCATTATCTAGAAAGGTATGTGGCTTCAATATCGTTTTATGCCAATTCTTCTCTTTAAAAGCAAACAATTCTGATTAACTAGCATCCATCTCATCTTCAGATCAAGTACTGCAGCAGCAACAGCCCACGATGATGCACAAATCAATGTGCTTCCTGCCAAGTATCCTCTCAGACTGCAGCAAACATTCTTGAGTGAACCAGGAACACAGAACTCAACCCTTCGCACTCTGTACTTGTCTCTCCATCCAGCTGCAAACTCAATTCCACACACTACAAGCACGGAGAGTAACAGAAGATGGAGCAAGTTCTACCACCAGTTTATTAAAAGGAAAAGCCTTAAAACACAGTGATTATCAGGTCAGCAGATAGTCAAAAGCAACCAGAAGCAGCTTATATCACATTGTATCTCAGAGATTTACGGGAGGCAGATTTGTTTCCACTCAGGTGAGAAATGCAGGAGCAGCAGGTACCTTTAGGTCACTCAGCACTTCACTGCCTGTCAGAAACACAGATGCCCCTCAAGAGTATAGCACAGGCACTCAGCAGCAGCAGACTCTATCCTGAGCGTTCTGGGAATCATCTAAATACCAAAGGCCAGTTCCACATCAGAGCAATTCAAGTAATTACTCCTCCAGCACCAGTTTATGAGGTAGGACACACGGGCACAGCCAGCACAAAAAGCCATCCACTTGGCTTGTGAGCAGGACAAATCCCCAACATAAATAACACTGCCAGCATGAGTGCCACCTGCAAGGTGAACGAAGATTAAGTTAAGACTGCCTTACAGTCTTGTATCTTTCTAGGATCTACATCAAAGGCACCTCTCAGAATCATTTCAAAGCTAAATACTTCTGTTAGAAGTCTCAAGCAGCCACTAAAGCAAAGCTGTAACACACTGAGACAGAGGAGTTCAATTTTTTGCAGCGCATTCACACTGACACACCTCTAGAGACTATGCAACAGACAGCACTGAAAACAGAGCTTCTAACAGCATTCAGCGTGTCCTGCTCAAATGAAAGATAATGAGATCTGTTTTTCAAGCTAACTCCAATTCTCCCATCCTGTTGTGTTCAAGGGGACACCTTGGAGTTGAGATGTACTCATCATACAAAGAGGCAATGAGGTAGATCTAAGGAACATGCTTCTGAGCCAATTCTTTCTCCGAAGAGCAATTACCTGCACAAGCAGCCCCATCAACTTTAAAGGAACTACGAAGAAACAATTTCTTCCAATTTAATTCTGCTTGTGAGCTTATTTCCTCCTGTTCTTCCCTCAAGAAAGCTGAAATGGATTGGGCAGCACAAGCAGTTCTACCTGAACAATCTGGAGATGAGCTTCAACTTGCATAGTGCTGCTGGATACAGGTGGTAATTTAGCAGATTATTCCCAGATATTCCCAGATACAGCATCTCACTGTTACACAGAGGCACAGACCCTAAAACCACTCCTTCAATCTGCCCTGATGTGCATAAAGCTTTATACTATGCAGCTGCCTCCTGCAGCAGTCAGTTCTCTCCACCATTGATGACAAGCACCACACATTGCTCTTTTCTGGAGCATTTTCCTAATCTCTACGTCCACGCTCAATTGTGTCACTGGGAAACAACACTGAGCAAAATTAAGCATGTTGTATTTCCTTGGCTGATTCCTCCACAAAACCTATGTATAGATACACACACAGATAATAATAGAAAATTTATTTTGCCAAACACCTGCTGCCCACGTCTTTCCTACAGTGTCATGAGGAAATCAAAGGACTGGAAGTAACCCAGCATTGAAACTAGCAGCAAAATAGCTCCTTTATTTCAGTACAAGGACATCACTTGTTTAACAACAGGAAAAAGGAGACACGTGTATTTTTTAGTTCCTTTTATCAATGCAGATAAAATACAGCATTATTCAGAACTGTATATTTTAGAGGGTCTGAAAAGTAGCTCACAGCCAGCATCTGCTATGGGTTCTACCAGCACTCCAACAGTTTCCTAAGCTACTTAAAGCTGATTTGGCAGAGATCTGTGTTGAATGCCCAAGATACACCGAGACAAAGGTACTTCACAGTAACACCAGGCAAATGAACATTTTATGCACATTTCCGTATAACCTCATGTGGATAAAAACTGTAATCCAGGTGGTGACATGAGCACTGGAATTAACACATCCTGCTTTTCTCACAGTGTGTGTCACAACCTATTGTAACATCAAGAAATACACAACCCCGCCCAGCACTCTCCCCATAGACAGTTCCTTTTCCCTTATAGCTTCCCTCCCACGTGCTTTTTTTCCTATCCTACATGGGTCGAGATCACTCATAGCTTTTCCTGCGCTGGTGCTCCACTGAGATCTTTCTGTTGTAACTGGTCGCTCGCTCTGACAAAGTTTGTGGTCATTTAATCATCCTGATGGCTGGCAGTTTTCTCTCCTTTTTAGCCAAACGATGGGTTAAAAACATTCCTAGGAAGGAAGAGGAAGGAAGGAGTCAGACAGTGAGATCACACACCACGGCTGTAGGAAATTGGACTAAAAACTGTTTCCCAATGAACAACAGTGGTTGTTGTTTCTTTTAAGCCAGCGTTGACTAATAAGTCGGTTCAGTCATAACAATTCAGAAACAAAAGTATAAGAAGCAGTGGTGTAAAGCAAAGGTTCAAGGGACAAATTCCAAGTATTCCAAGCAGTTAAACAACTTACAGAATCTTACTCTTAAAATGCTGAGGAATTGGACCTGAAATCGTAACCCTACCTCATCTCCAGGCACCTGCTAACAAAGCACTACACCATGCCATGCTGCTAAAGCAGGAGTAGCAGCAAAGTTACTAACAAGGCACAGTCAACACCTTGAATATCACCATAGTCACTATCATCACCATACTCAGGAATGGGTATTTACCATCCCACTGTAAAGAAAAGTTACAAACTTACAGTGACAGCCTTGATAAGCCTAGTGAACACTCCTCTGAATATAAGCTCCCTAGAAATAGATTACAGCATGTTACGAAGGACTTTGCCAAAAAATATTTACACTCCACTGCTTATGGGTTGATAGCCACATATAACAGCTGTTTATGGCATGGCTGCCAATCACAATTTAAAAAAGAAACCCCTATTAAGTAATAAAACCTTTTTTCAGCATCGTTCTACTGGATCAGGCTGCCCAGAGAGGTTGTGGATGCCCCGTCCTTGGAGGTGTTCAAGGCCCGGTTGGATGGGGCCCTGGGCAGCCTGGTTTAGCATTAAACGTGGAGGTTGGTAGCCCTGCATGTGGCAGGGGGGTTGGAGATTCATGATCCTTGAAGTACCTTCCAACCCTGGCCATTCTGTGATTCCGTGAGCTATATAGCTCATGGCCAAGTCATGCACAAACAATAAAAGGATAATATAACTGGACTCCAACTGCTGCATGGACCAGTTTAAAGGTCTGTACACACATACAGTCAAGATGGCAATAAAATTGCAGAATCATAGAATGGCCTGGGTTGAAAAGGACCACAACGATCATCTCGTTTCAACCCTCCCTGCTACATGCAGGGTCACCAACCACTGGACCAGGCTGCCCAGAGCCACATCCAGCCTGGCCTTGAATGCCTCCAGGGATGGGGCATCCACAGTCTACTTGGGCATCCTTTTCCAGTGTGTCACCAACCTCTGTGTGAAAAACTTCCTCCTAATATCTAACCTAAACCTCCCCTGTCTCAGTTTAAAACCATTCCCCCTTATTCTATCACATAGCAGGCCTGTCTTTATGCTGTGATACAAAAGACACGCTAGTGAAAGTAAAATGTATTAAGAGCTTTGGTTTGCTTACTTCTCATGCTATTAGAGGCAAGAATGGTTTGCCTGCGGCAAGTCAGCAGCCAAGCTTTCAGCTTGCTACTGGGGACAGCAGTTGGTGGGAAGGACAGTAGTTAGTTTTGGAAGATCACTGACCTCTGCTGGTCCACTGGGTGCTGAGCAGCAGCTGCCTGAAGGGAAGCAAGGAAGTCCTCACGGGTGGAGTGGTTCCTCAGCCCAGGAGAAAGTTGCCTGTACAGTTCTTATGTGGTCAGTCAACTCAATTCAGTACCATTTCAGTGAGCTTCCAACTTACTTCTGCTTCACAATCACATACCAAGACTGAGCTTCCAGCCCTGCAATTTGCTTCTGTGTCCATGTCCCAGTCCAAGCTTTGGAAGAGCCTCTCTCCCCAACACTGATCCCAGCCCAGCACCTCTTCACAGCTGAGCCCTTCGTCCCCTTGGTCAGAGCTGTGTTCTCCATGGCCCACATTTCAGAGCTACCCCACTATGGTGTGCAGTAACCTGCAGAGCATGACTTCCACAGGCCTTAAAACTTCCAACAGAGGAGAATCTAGAAGAGTAGTAAGCTATTTCCCCTTAAAACAGCAGCACCACAGTGCTCTGCATAAACACATCATAAACTGTGCAGAGGAGGTGGTCTGCAGCCATGGGCGCTGTCTTTTCTCTGTTCCCCTTGTGAAACTGGAAGGAATACTCTGACTAAAAGCTGAGTCACACACTTCCATTTCCTTCACGCTGGCAAAAGCATGACCACGCTATCACTGCAAGACACAAGTCCCCAAAGAGCACCAAAGGCAGCTGCTAAAACTTGCTACCCCAGAGCTAAAGGGAGCTGTGGCCACACGGGTTGCCAAAGCAGCAAACCAAGCCAGTGGCCTCAGACCATACCCTAATAAACATCACCTTGCCACGCTGAAGCTTCTTGTTGAGGAAGCGAAGCTGTCAACCTGTTCAGGTTTGAAAGTCAGTTCCAAGTAAAGTATGTTTTCCAAGCACGTGCCACCATCCCCTCCTGGGGATGGGCTTTCTCTATCACCTTCCTTCATCCGTAAGTGACATCACCAAAAAGGCGTAGCTGTTTCAGCAGCTCTTCAGCACAACCACAACGGAGAAACTTGATTAAAAATAGATAACAGGGGAAATACCAGAAAGCCACACCAAAATAGCCATGAGAAGAGAAGCAATTTCCCAAAGCTGCATTTTTGAGGGCAAATATCCCCAATATTACCAAAATGCCTTCTTAATATCAGGGGCAGTGAGCAGAGAAGGGCAAAGCACACTCAGAAAGACTGACACCGGAATTACCTCCCTGCTCCACATCCATCAGGCACCAGAACAAGCCAAGGCTGATGTTAGCCCACCAGAAAGCCCAACTGCACTGAGGCATATGGAACCAACATCCAGATTTCACATGTGCAGACAGCCACGGTTTGGAACAAGGAGATGAGTTCCACCACAGAAGCGGGCATTGGGTCAGTAAGGGAATCAGAGGGCGACAAGAGCGCAGTCCTGGAGCAGCAGACTCTTAGGGGAAAAGTTTGCACACACGCAGGGCCAGGCCATCTTTATCAAGTCCGCTGGCAAGACGACAACTTTTTTGCAGATAGGGAGCCGCGCCGCTTCAGAGCACGCAGTCCTATCTCCGCACAGCCTTTGGTGCGAATAAGCGATCGGGAAAACACGCGGAGGCGGCAGCACCCGGCCAGGAGGCCATGGCAGGGGTGCCCCGCCAGGCTGTGTGCCCGGGGATGGGCGCAGCCCCACTGTCAGGACCTCCTCCACAGAAGGAGAACGCCAGCACCCTCGTGCCCTCTATTGACCCACGCTGGCGCACTGGGACTGCGCCTCTATGGAAGAGCACCGGGCGAGACAGCTGTAAAAGCCACGGATAGACCGGGAACAAAACACAGGTGGATTTAATCATTCCCTCGCAGCTTTACCACTCTCGCGCCTCTACAGAGAAATAAAGACGCCCACAATCACCTTTATTCCCAGAAGTTTATTTTACAGAAGCAGGGGCCAGGGCTCCCCTCCGGGACCGGCGCCGCTCAGCGGTGACCGAAGCGCCCCAACCGCCTCCACGCCCACCCGCGGCGGCAGGGGCCCTCCCGCGCCCGGAGAACAAAGGGGGTTCAGCCCCGCCGCTCCCGCCGCGGGTTGCCCGGGAGGGACGGGGACTCGGATGCGCTCTCCCCTCTCCCCTCCCTCGCGTGGGCGAACTCACCCTCCTTGGCTTTCTTCTTCCTCGCCAGCGTCCCGCCGAGCTTGCCCAGGAACGACTCGTCCTTCTTCATCCTGTGCGGCCGCAGCGTCGGGGAGCGGATAGGAACGGAGGACATGGGGCTCCGCCCGGGGCAGCCCGCCCGATCTCTGCCCTGCCCGAGGGGCGCTAAAGTGGCTCGCGGAGCCGAACAAAGCCCGGCAGCGGTGGAAGCGCCCGGCGATCCGCGAGCGAGGGCGAAGAGCCGGCGGGGAGCGGGAACGGGTGGCGGTGGGCGTGCGAGCGGCGGGCGGGCGGAGGGCAGGGGGCGGGCTGGGAGCCGCCGTCCGCAGCGCCCTGCCACGGCGGGAGGCGGGCCCGCATGGCGAGCCGGCACGGCGCGGGGAGAGCCGGGCTGCTTCCTCACGGCGCCGGCAGACAGAGCGCCTCAAGGAACGCAATTAAAATAGCGTAGAAACGTGAAGTTTCAGCCAGCTGTGCTGCTGGCGGCGAGGAAATCAGGGCTGAGAGCCCCTGCGCTCCTGGCGGAGCCGGCGGGCACGGAAACAGGAGATCCCGGAGAGTTTTCGTTACAGCGCGGGGCAGCCTGACGGGGGCTCTGTGAAATGAACTGAAAGCAGATCCACGAGAGTCCCTAGCGTCAGGCTGGACCCTGCAAGCTCTCGTGCGCATACTTAACTCCTGAAGCAATACCTAAAGTTGTGCCCGTGACCTCGGCCAGTCCCCTGCGGCACAAGGACACCGTTACTTACCATTTCATCTGCATGTAATTGCTCTGATTTTTTTTCCTTGTTGAAAGTATTATTTTACACAATGACTGGCATTCAAGAAAACAATGCTTTCTCACCTCAGTGTGCCTCTAATAGGTTTTCTATCTGTACTGGAACTACAGGGTCCCTTCAGGGGCTTCACACCTCTGCTTCATTCTGCAAATCAACAGGAGAGCGACAGAGACTATGCAAAGCCTGGATCCGAGCTGTACTTACCGGTCTGGAGCAGCACCTGCGGCTGCTATTAATGTTCTTCTTTTAACGGATTAGGTTAGAGGTTATCATATGCTTCTGCTCCAGCACCCAAAGCAGCCCAGGAACAGGAGCACTGGCCATGTGCTGTCCTGCATTGCAGGCTTTTGGACCGGGGCTTCTCCTCAGATGAATGAGGTTCTCTGAGCAGTGCTGCCCCATCTGGAATTTCCTCCAGCCCTGCACTACCATTACAGTGTGTGTTTCCACACAGCTTAAGTAAAACATTTTACTAAATAATGTCTATTTCAGATCTTCACATCAGCAGCTGTGGGCCAGATTTGCATCAGGCTCCTCTAGGTGGGCTGGTGAGCAGTGATCCCGCCCTGCTAGGCTTCCCACCAGGAGCCCCAGACACGCAGGCTTAAAAATGGACTGATGTCAGATCAACAGCTTGGGAAAACCTAGGCAAAGCCTCTCTGACGGAATCTGACTCTTCTAAAAACAAGCGAGACAAAAACCAAATTGTGACCACCCTATGGTCCATAGGTTCATAGGATGTCCACAGTGGCCCAAAGTGTCCACAAAGATCTGGAGCACTTCTCCTGTGAAGAAGGGTTGAAGGGATTGGGCTTGTTAAGCTACAAGAAGAGAAGACTCCAGGGAGACTTCATTATTTACTCAGAGGGCAATGAGGCAGTGGCACAGGCTGCCCACAACAGCTGTGGATGCCCCATCCCTGGAGGAAATCAAGGCCAGGCTGGAAGTTGCCCTGGGCAGCCTGATGTAGTGGGTAGCAGCCCTACCCGTGGCAGGGGATTGGAACTGGGTGGGCTTTAATTTCCTTCCAGCCCAAGCTGTTCTGTGATTCTGTGACTCTATGCTTGAGACTGTAGGGGAGCACAGCAAGCTCACAGCAAGCAAGTATATCAGGGCAACCTGTGAAACCTGAGTGCATTTCCCTGATTGCTCGATCTCCATCATGGACACAATGCACTGGTTTTGTGACAGCCATTCACTACAGAGTGCACACAGGTAAGGCACCCAGCCTGCTCTGCCAGCTGCCCTGCTCTCCCATATCCCCCATGCAAAGCACTTTCACAGTGGTGTTGAGCAATATGCAGTTCTGTAGGATGAGTTGCATCCCCCGGAATAACAAGAACCACTTTGCCAGATTTAAGAGCTGCACAAGCTGAGCAGCATAACCGAAAAGAGATACTAGTGATGTGAGTAACTGGTGTTCAGACACAGAATAAAGTCAGGGCATGTTTAATTCATTTGTTGCTTTAAGTAGTGATCAGTCCTGATTACACAAAATCTCTTTTCTCATTCATTTCCAGAATTTCTTACTCATGATTTCAGAAATTAATTTCAATAAGTGGAAATCCTGCTTAAGACACTGGTTATAAGTTCAGCTTCTCTTCCTGTTTCCTCAGAGTGTCCCAGGCCTGCCAGCAGCCTTCAGTTCTGATCTTTTGTGTTGCAAGGTCCTGTGATCTGTGTTGCATGGGGCACAAAAGAGGGGGTGCTATCAGGATCCATCTGCATGCAGTGTTTAACATGGAGCTGATGCAAACAGCAGTCTGCATGGTCTCACCTTCATCACTCTGGCTCCTTATCTAATGAGACACTCCCCTCACATGCACATCTCCCTCCCCAACCCTGCTCAGGTTGTTTTTACAGATGGTCTTAACTGCTGCACCAGACACTCACACCTTGCTTTGGTACAGAAACTAACAAGTAACCCTGCCTTTAACAATTTGTAGGCTTTATGTTGTGCTACACTTGATTTTGTCATGTATGGTAAACCTGAACTAAGAATGAGGCAGTTTTTTCTGGATTAGACAACCCTTGCCTTCCTCAAACACCTTCTTTCCTGCAAATACCTCACAGCGAGTAAAACTGCCTTGTGTTTGCACATGAAGGACCTTCTGATGAATACTTTTTATCGATACTCCTTCTTTGGAAGAACAAATATGTTCTGTTTCCTCAAACAGGCATGTTGCTCATGGCAGGGGAGTTTTATGCCATGCATTTGCTAGTGTAAAAAGTGGGTTCTCCTACCAAAAACTTCAAATATTCGCCTGTGTTCAAATACATGCGCTTCAACTAGAACACATTTTTTCCAGTGAACATCTCAACCGTTGGAGCTGTTAATGAGATGCAAGGTTGCCACCCACATTAACATGTGGTGCGAATACAGGCATCCTTCACACAGAGAGTGTCCATACCCCAAACCCACGGCGCCAGGCTGGCCAGCAAAGCGTGCCTGCATCATGTACGGTGGCTGTGTCAATGCTGAGAGCGTTAAGTGTTGCAAAATTTGTTAAATAAGTTCATTCTAACACAGCTCCTGCAGATTTTGGAATGCTCTAAAAATCTTCACTGAGTGGCACCCACGATCTATAGGACTTGTGTGTACAGAACAAGCACTTGTGTAAAAGTGCAGCAAAGAGCTCAAGGCCAAGCATGCATCGTCTCCACAGACAGCAATAGTTTCTGCTGTTATTTCCACTCTTTAAGTTAACATTAAGATCGATATTTTGGGTAAACAGAAAAAAAAATACACACAATAAAACAAATCAGTGGTAGGGGTTAGGGGAGTGGGAATGAACAGTAGCTTTACTTATGCCAAAGAATGATGTTCATTGCTTAAATTGCCCGTTTCATTTATTACACATCTTTTTGAAGAAAAAAAAATCGTGCAAAATTAAACAATTAGCAAGGAAGTCATTTGCATTCTATTGCCAGGTTAGACCATTTACAGAGGTAATTTCCAGTGCATCCAAAATAACCCGAATGTGTACAACAATTACAGGTCACACCGAGGCACACAGATGTTGATCTGCAGCAGGACTGCATGGTGGATGTTTCATGTCATAACATTAACACTGTAGTCTTAGCTTACACTTAGCTTTAAGGCATTGTTGCTATCCAACCCCTAGAGAAAATAAAAGTCAATTGCTTCTCATGGCAGAATTGTTTTTTATGAAACTGTAATCAGAAAAGCTGAATACAAACTCCAACCAAGAAAGCAGGGGCTGGTTCACAAGCTATGCACAGTCCAATGACATATGAAACTGAACTGACCGAAGTAAAGCACTTGAAATGTAAAGACTTATATGCAAATATCTGTCAATAATTGAAAGAAAACTACAGAGATACATCCATTCACCTCCCACTTTGGTATCTTGTTTGTTTATAAAAGAAACTTTTCAATTTGCTGCATAAATAAAAGCATATCAACTTATTGCAAAATGAAAGGAAGCTGGATTGTTTGAGACCAAAAAAAGAACCTCTATGGCAAAAGAAAGCAAGATCACACTTCAAAAATCAAAGCAAAATGTGGAGTTCAAACAAACAGTGATCCTCTAAATAGGAAATGAAGAACTTATGTCAGGACTTCATCAAGTGTTTGTTAGTCTTTAACAATCTAGCTGGCCAACAGCCATGCAGTGACACAGCTGCTGAGTGGCCCTCCATCTGCAAAGCGTATGCTGTGTGCAGAACAGCTTTGGGGATGCAGCTCCATCATGCATCTGCAGCCCCTAGGAGGAACTATAAGCACTGAAGTAACTACACAGATGAAGAAACTGCCTCAGATGGTACCTGCCACCTCAGCACTGTTCACACAACATTAAGGGCCTGCAGCCATGAGGTCCAGCACTTGCAGATATTAATCACCGTCTCACTGTCACAAACTGCGACCGTGGCTATAAAAGCAGCAACAGCTCAACTTCTCTGTAAGTACTGTGGTATCCAAGACTGTCCATTTAAGCAAACATCATGCTTCTGAATTGCAGTTATTACTGCAGGCATTCCTTACACCGTTTATCCTTTTCCAGTCATTCACTCTATGACCAGAAATGCACTAACTGGTTTTGTTTAGCATTACAGCCAGTTCTGCAAGGATTCTGCTTTCTACCTATCTTATCCATCCTGACTACAAACATCTGCAACAAATTTCAAATAGGACTAAGGATTAAATTATTCTTATCTATATTATACTCAAGTAATAGCACAATTTGGCTGTTGGTTCCAAAGGAATATGGGAATGCATTACTCTATATTTTGTGCATTTTTAAATGCCATAGGAAAATGTGGTCTTTCAACATAATGCAATACAGGCAGGGAAACAGTGACTCAGGTAAAGGCTTGTGATTTTTCCTCAGTTTATTATCACTGGTAATCCTATAGTGTGTGGTAAAGCACAGGCTGTCAGTGGATGTGCTTAAAACATCTGTTCAGCCTTTAACAAAGTTCCCCTGACCGTTCCTTCCTCTATTGCAGAGATCACAGTTTTCTCAACTGTGGACCAGCTTACTAGTGTGCAGAGACTGAAGCTGACACAATTTCTACTCAGGAAGGCTGCCTTGCCATTTAAATGGCCAAGCGATGATAGCTTAGGAATCTAAAGGACTGAACTTGAGCAGACCTTAATAGCAACATCCACAAGCCCAAGTTCCAAAGGCAATAAAATACATCTAATTTTATCAATATGAGCAAAATGAACTTCGAACTCCTGGGAGAAAATCCTAACAGAATTGTGGTATCTAAACATTTCCATTCTTCCCACTAAAAATATTTCTCTATGTCAAAATGTGGATGGTGTTGGAGGAAAAAAACCTAACATTTGTTGACATTCTTAACATAGTGTCATCTTTTATCTTACAATAACAAAAACTCAGAAATGCTTTGTTAAACATATTTGCTATAAAGGCTGTGAGATACACACACTGAAAAGATGTTCTTTATATGTTTAAATGTGATTTGAAATAGACTTCTGTCATTCACGCAAATTTTTGTTTTGAACATCTGTGATCCTGTTTATGTAAATTAATAAAACTTTATAAAAAGGGGAAGGATGTTAACTGGAGCTCTGCACAGACATATCCTAAGCTTTGTATTTTAGAAAGTGAGCTAGCAACAGGACCAGATTTAGTCACTGCATTATTGCAAAAGCAATACATACCAGCGGTAATAGTAATGCATACAATTGTAGTCTCTTTAAAGAGAGTGCAATGTCAGTGCTAAATTAGAATCATAGAATGGTTTGGGTTGGAAGGGACCTTTAAGATCACCTACTTCCAACCCCCTGCTATAGGCAGGGACACCTCCCTCTAGACCAGGTTGCTGAAACTTCCATCCAGTCTGGCCTTCGATGTTTACAGGGAGGGGACATTCACAACCTCTCTGGGCAACCTGTTCCAGTGTCTCACAACCCTCACAGTAAAGAATTTCTTTCTCATATGTAGTCCAAATCTACCCTCTTCCAGTTTAAAGCCGTTTCCCCTTGTCCTGTCACTGCATGTCCTTATAAAAAGTCCCTCCCTGGCTCTCCTTCAGGCCCTCTTCAGGTACCAGAAGGCCACTATCAGGTCTCCTTGCAGCCTTCTCTTCTCCAGGCTGAAAAGCCCCAGCTCGCTTAGCCTGTTCTCGTAGGGGAGGCACACCAGCCTTCTTATCACCTTCACGGCCCTCCTCTAGACCTGCTCCAATAGCTCAATGTCTTTCTTGTGTAGGGGACCAAGAACTGGATGCAGTACTCCAGGTGGGGTCTCATGAGAGCACAGCAGAGGGGCAGAATCCCCTCCCTCGACCTGCTGGTCACACTTCTCTTGATGCAACCCAGGACACATTTGGCTTTCCAGACTGCAAGCACACATTGCCTGCTCATGTTGAATCTTTCATCAACCAACATTCTCAGGCCATTCTCTGCCCAACCTGTACCTGTGCTTGGGATTACCCCGACCCAGGTACAGGACCTTGTACTTGGCCTTGTTGAACTTCATGAACTTCCTCTCAAGCCTGTCCAGGTGCCTCTGGATTGCATCCCTTCCCTCTAGCATGTCATATTCTTGGATTTTAGTACTTACTATGCTAGATAGCTGAAGTTGAACATTTACAGTATGCAATTCAGATTGTATGAGGCACTTAAGTATAGGTCATTTTACAGAAGTGAAACACATTAGAAACAGCACATTTTATTTTACCTATAACCACTAATTTTGCATCAAATCATTTTTATGTACTTTGATGATGGTAAAAGAACTGACCATACACATGCTTGGTCATCCCAATACTCGTGAGACTTGCAATTAGAAGTCTGAAGGCTGCGCAGGCCAATGACAACTACAACCACATGGAAAGAATCCAAGAACCAGTTTCCAATGAAGTTCTGGTATTTTAAGAAGCAAAAGATAAGTAAAAGCTGTAAACTAAAATAGCTAGTATCCCACAAATATTCTCCCATCTTTGACAAGAATCAGAGGTACAAAGAACTTTTAAAGCATAATTTTTTAATGTAGTTACTCGTGGAGTTGGAGGCAAATCATTCAGATGTCTACCAGTATTTGAAGAAAAAATTAGACCGTATCAAGCTATTCTGAACTCTTGATGTCCATTAGAGAGCTTATCTTCATATTATTGTGAATTGTTTCCACGTTAGAGGAATCTGATTCCTGCTCCAAACTGAACACCATCACATATCCTGAGAAAAAACAAATAATAAACAGCATAAATGAAAAATAAGGTACTGATAAAATCAATTTTCCCTGTGCCTCAATTTCCAAGGTTTCTCATGTCTGGAGGGTTACAGTTCAAACTTTAGCTGACAAAGGCTCTTTTAACTAAATGCTTTGTCAATGTGTCACCCATATGGAGCGCTTACATTTTCAAAATGAAGTCCATAATTTTCAAATTGCTGCTATTTGTTCACAATTCACACGAATGGCAAGTAGAAACATAAACGAGTCCTATATGAAACAGTATCTCACACAGTATTTTTGCTACTACACAGGCATGAAGAGCTCCCTTAAGCTTTTTTATTATGTATTATAATATTTTCTTAGTGTAGAATAATTGGTTGCTAACAAATTATTTGTTCTCCCTTTCTTTTTTGCTGTAATTACACTTGCGTCCATTTTTCAAGCAAAGACATTAAACTTGTGATTTATCCAATCATTTGTTTTTGGAAGGCTTAGGAAAATCCCTTGAGCTGTTTGAGTGATCATTTCTACTAAAGAAATGAAATCTGCTACACAGCTATTCACACATTTCAACAGCTGATCTCAAGTTCAATGAACTATGAAACCTGAGATATAAACAGTCTTAAACTAAGAAGTACTGTGAGACAAATGTGGACACAGCCAGCTGAGAGAAAAGAGCATAAAATGTTAAAAAAAATAATCTCAAAACTGGCATGGAATAAACAACAGACAACAATTTTCTCTTCCAAAACCAGACAGAAGTGCAGTTACTTTTAACACTAGTTACTACTAAAGGAGTCAGTGTAAGAAACAAACCTGTCACCCGACTGTACTCCCATGGGGAAACAGTAATTAAGTTCTAATCTAGCAATGTTTCCAAGTCGGAGCACTATTCCAGCACCGTAAGACCATCGGATGTACTCTGCCAGCTTCTGCAGGTGAGCTTTGGGACCATCACCTGAATGCAAAAGACCAGGACAACAAAGAATCAGAGGAGATTGCTGAGGTGTTCAAAGGCTAGCTGGATTTTAACAGCTAGAAGACAGACTACTTAGGAGCACCTCCTGTAGATTAAAAGTGTATTACCCACAATTCTCACAAAAGCCAAGGACACTGGACTCAAACTACCCATTTCTAAGACTCTGGCTGAATTTCATTTCCCAGCATAGGATACCTACTTGCATGAAATGAGTAGTAAAGCCTTAACTAAATCTTGTAGCAAACCTCTACTGGTTTTATAAAGTATTTATCTGATTTTCACTCCCATATGGATGCCATCCCTCTTCATCAAGCAAGATATTCTATATCAAATATCACTATATCCCTGTACTGACTTTCACTGGGATAGAGTTAATTTTCCTCATAGCAGTCCATGCAGGTGCTGTGTTTTAGTTTTGTGCCTAAAAGAATGTTAATAACACACTGATATTTCAACTATTGCTAAGCAATACATGCACATCACAAAGGCTTTCTCTATAATCCACTCTATCCCCACTAGAGTAGGCTGGTGATGGACAAGAGGCTGGAAGGGAACACACACAAGAGAGCTGCACCATGCTGCTTAAAGGCATAGCCCATACCAGGCAATACCATGCTCAGCAATAAAACTGCCTGGGAGTTTGCCATGGGTTGCTGTTCCTCAGCACCTGGCTGGACATCAGTCAGCTGGTAGCCAACAATTGCTTTTTATATCACTTGCTTTTTTTTTTTTTTTTTCCCCTCCTCTTTTACTTACTACAGAATGCTTGAGGTTGGAAGGGATCTCTGAGATCACCTCCCAAAACTGATTAAACAGATACTGAAAAAGCATTTACTAATGCACTGCAATACATCTTGAAAAAAGTTGGCTATGGGAGAAAAAAAATTCTCATCAGCCACCACACCCTCATCTATATTACACACATCTATGCCATTTATGCCACCACTTTTTACTTAGTCAATTCCAAAAGCCATTATAATACCACTATAACATCAATTAATCAATTACTACACTGATTTGTGAACACCAACATGACAAAGATACTACTGCTACCATGCCAGCTCTCCTATAGTTGTGCTATAATTTATGTGAAGAGTTAAGAAAACTACTGGCAATATGTCAAATACACAAGTTCTTAGCAACAGCTTTTTGACAGCCACTGAAATATATGTAGCAAACAAAATGCTTCTGAGCCAATAGGCCCTTAGCAGTTCTCTCCTTTTCGCTTTTGTATATAGAGTATACACATATATTTATAGAGAGAGAGAGAGAAGCAGATTTTGTTATGTACAATTCTTCTGAGGCTTACCATAGTTAAGATTGCAGAGGTTTCCGGCATTCAGGAAGAAATGTGTTCGGAAAAGGTCTCCAAACCCTCCTCGGCCTGGTCGGAAAGGTAGAGGAGTGTAGAGATGCAAACCTCCAGCCCAGTAGGCTTCTCCTCCCAAGTAATCACCTAGTTACAGAAAATGTTGAAATGAATAATGATTCATTCAAAAATGAATTATTCAAATTCAAAAATGAATAATGATAAATGAAAGCATTTACTGTGGAATATCTTAAAAGAACCAGGTCTTAAAGAGACAAGAACACATCCTTTAAGTTGCTCTACACTGCACTGCTACCCCTTTCACAGCTCTTGCCAATTGCTTCTAGCTCTCCCCAACCTCACAACCATCAAGTAGAAATTAGGATTTACGCCATTTTTTATGCTTTCCAAGTGAACCAATCTTTTTCTTCACGCCCTCACCTGTGGCATGCACCTACTTGCAGTTCATCAGAGGTTACCTTCTGAAGCTCTTCCACATATTTATCTCAGTTGTAAAAATGGGAAATTGATACAGCTAAGCAAATAGTCTATAATAATGGCAAGTCAGAAGAGTAAGGAATAGAACAGAGGAAATTCCTGTCTCTCAAAACACCTCTGATGATCAGACTGCCTTTCCCCTAAGCTGCCTGAACATATGCTGAATCTAAAAGAGATTCAATGCCACTATTACTATCTTTCAGGACTTTTTTTAAGCTCTAAGGCTTACTAATTAAAGAGACACACTGGAAGTTTGAAACTTATTCATCCCTGCTAAGGACCACAGGTAAACCTGGAGATAAAAATATGGTTTTAGAAGTTCTGAGCCTCAAAAGTAAAAGAAACAGGTGCCAGGAAAAAAAAAAAAAAAAAAAAAAAAAAAAGAGTTCTGGCATATCCTTGATTTATTTCAGGTAAAGCCATGCACTGGTGAAATTCACGTTAAGAAGCATTGGAAAACTGCCTGTATTTTATATACATTAAAGGTCTGAGGTTAATACAAAAAGAACAAACGTAACAGTAACCTACAGAAGTCTGAAGGCAGGCTTGGTTTGTAGAAGTACTTACGGCTTCACTAAGAACTACTGGGTTTTGTTCCACTGTGAACTAATATCTAATGACAGATCAGAGACATAACTCCTCTCAGAATCGAAGAACTTAAAGGGAGCAACTATCTTAAAGCTACAGAAAGCTTACAGACAGAATGTGAGGATTCGTTACAAACTAATATTTTCAGTATTGACAGAAGAGCAGGAATTAAAAGTTTCAGACCGTCACTCTGGGGTCCAATGCTGTACATACTGAATCCTCGCACACTCGTTGGTCCACCAAGGTAAAACCTAGTAAGTACAAACAAATCTAGTTCAGTGCTTCATTTGAAACTACTCACACTTTTGTTTTTCAAAATTACACGTGACTTCATAACAAGTCTAGTGAAGTCTGCTATAAGAATTTGGATAGAAATACTCTAGTTAAGGTCTATTACACGTGAAGCCAACACAGTTGACAATAATTACTTACTATAAATAAGTCTGAAGTCTAAATGATTTCTGTTGATGATCTTTAAACACAGGCACTGGAGGGCAAAATTGCCTAAAAAGCTGAGTTATTACATGACTTTACTTCTAAAAATACCTGCAGTGTTATTTATGCCCAGTATGAAATGTTGAAGATGGTAAATACCTCATAGAAATAGCAAATATTGGTAGGCAGAGCTACTATTATTGAATTATCCCTCCCCAATATGGAAATAAAAACCAGAAAGCATGTCTTGATTATTAACATGCACATACAGCTAATTAGTTTATTTTTATTATCCCCCAAGTCAGAGCTACTTCTGCTTCTCTATTCTGCTGCACAGTTTGTTTCTCATACATTACCTGGGTTGACTGAAAGAAATTAAGAGACATTAAAAAGAAACCTTACCTATCAGCTATACTGGACGGCTTGTCTCCAATGGGTACGAGCATTCCACCCCAAAGCGATGCTGAAAAAACCTTTGGAGAAAAAAAAGTTGTTGTTTCTCTTTTTTCCTTTTTACTAATATGTAGTATTCTATTTCCCTAAAAAAAAAATGCCATTGCTTAATAAAGGCACAGCTCCCTTTAGTCTGACCAAAAGTTTTAGGTGTTCACAGTGCATGCATGGATCTTCAGTAACTGCAGTTTTAGGAAACTCTTGATCATTGCTGCCCTCTTTCAATGCTATGCAGTGCTGCACCTTGAAGTTTAAAGTAGGAAATTTTAAACCAAGCGCTGCTTCCACTACAGCTAAAGAGAGCACTTGTCCAGCTCTGACTTTCCTACAATTCTTCATGCCTTGAAATAAGACAAACCCTGCTGACATAAATTACTCCATGCAATTTTAAACCAGTAGGAGGTTACATTCAGAAAACAGAAATAATTTTACTTTATCACCTGACTGTAAATTAGCCTCACAAATGAAACCATTTTCCACAAATCACTATATTGGCATCAAATACATACATATAATTACTGCTTATCTATACAGTAACTCCTGGAAGTCAAATTACTGTACTAAATACATTTAATCATCTGCTTGCAGTCTGTGTACAAAGCACAAGTACCAACCGGTGAGCTCTACTGTCAACACCTAGGCTAGAGGTGCTGGGCAATTTCTCGGTGTGCAGCCTGCTCCTGTTACCTTCCATCCCCAGAGGCCCAACACATCCCTCTGTCACGATTACAGATGAGCCCATCATCAAGTGCATACACATCTCATTAAGTAGTACACAGCATATGCAAAGGCCAGGTGCACGCCAGTCCTTACTCAAAAGCAATAGATCTCATAAAATTATCTATATCTTAGGATGAGATTTGCTTCACTTTTATTCATGATGTAGCCATACTGGTTAGTCATGACTGAGAAAGAAGGAAGACCTTTTTGCACAGCCAAGAAGTTATTAAATTACTACATAGGGAAACATGCTGTTTTGTTCAATGGAAAGACAGCAAATACATGTAAGATGACTAAAAGCTCATCATGCTACGCCCATTCTTCCACCACACGATGTAATGAGAAAGGGCTATAACCAAAGTGCTTTAAAATGCCTTTCTATGTTGGCCTCAAAACTTCACTGAGCTGAGTCTCGGAATAAAAGCACGAAACAGCAGACAGAGCCTTACAGAACCACCACTTTATTAATATCTGCACTACGAAAGTAGCTTTGAGTTTTTCCAGTTATAGCATTGGCATAACATATTTCCAATCTCTTCATTATACCAATCCTTTTTAGAAAACTATTAAGGGACAGAGACTGTCCCAACTTTTTAAACATTATTTATTTAAATTTAGTATGTTGGGGTGGAAATTATTGCCGCCTCAGTTTTTACATCTTCATAATGGAAGTTGCTCTGAGTGTTGTAGTGAAACCACTTTTCCTTTCTTTCCCAGCAGTTTTACATATCAGAGATAATCATCATATAATACATGCTATGATTCCAGAATCAGTAGCACACGTTCCTAATTTCAAATGGTGAAAGCTAACTAAACCTGGACTCAAGAGAAGCCAGACTATTCAGAGTCAGGTGAAAAACATTTTCAAAAGCCAATCTTAGAGAAATTACAAAAAAAAGACATGCCCAACATTCCTTCTGAAAGGAAAACAGTTCCTACGGGGAACTGTAGGACAATTCCTTCTTTTTCTTTTAAAAAAATTACCGAGTCCCAGAGAAGCTGCTTATTCAATTGCAATTCAAAATCTTCTTTTAGAAAGCTCACATCTCCACCTGTATATCCAGCCAGCTCCTGCAAAGACAACAAAATTTAGAGTTGTGCTGGGTATTACATGTTTCCTCCCATGCAAAATTCACCATGTATGCATCTGCATAAGCAGTGTTTTTTGTGTAAGAAGCACATCAGATATTGAGACAAACGAATTCTGGACCAATGAAAAAGCAGACCTGACTCTCAGAACTTATCTGTCTCCTAAATATTAAATCAGTCTGTTGCTTTCTAAGCCCTCTAGTAAGCAAGAACACAATATAAAAAAGCTTGAAAATCAAGCAACTAAAATCAAATCTCTGATGTTTATTTAGTACATATGAAATCTTCTCAGGTGCTAAACTGGAGCTGAAGAACCGAATACAAACAGTAGTATTACACAAAATGTAGTTGAATATAACAAATGACTGAATTGGTGTTACACACAGCATCTAAGAAATGGTATGTTGACTAAACCCTGAATTATAACTGCCATTCTCACTCAGAGGAATTCTCTGCTGCAGCAGCACTTCTAGTTTCAATGGCATTTCAAAGCAATCTGCTTCTGCAGCCCTGCAGAAGTTAATGCTTCTGAAGTACTAAACCCTATAGCACAAGAGACAGGTTTTCTAAAAGCTCTAAGTGCAACAAGAGTAAAAACCACGTGTACACCACTCAGCGTTATTTCTATCCCATCTTTCTTACTTTTCAAGTAGCAACATGACCAGAGTCTGGCAGCTTTGCAGTATAGTGGCAGGAAACTTCTGGAATCAAGTGAAAACAAGGGGCCACTACTGCCTATTGAGTGGAGAAGAGATACTGTCTTGTGATGAAGCACCTCTGCTAATAAATACGTCAGTGCTAATGGCAAGAAACTGACTGCACAGTTTGAGCATGATACAGAAATGAAAATGTGCCTCAGTTAAGAAAAAAAATCATGTTCTTTAAATGGCACACTCTATTCATCATCACTCTATCCTTGTCAGTTTATGAGATTACATATACAGATAATATCCAGTAACAATAGAAGTGATTTAATCCTACCTGATTAATTTTCAGCAAAGCACCTCGTTTTGGCAAGATTGAAGAGTTCCGGGAATCAATGACCATGGCATGCTGGAAAGAATCAAAACAATTATTTTTCAGTTCTCATATCCACTCAATATCACAAAGTGACACCATTGTTTTCCAACACAACCTGTGCACACAGAGGGAGACAACCACAGCTCCAGGCTTGCACAGCTCCATGGATTTGAGAAAAATGTTTCAGCAGTCTAACTTAGTTTTAACTTCAGAGGAGGCCACATCAAATAAATACATTTATTTACTTGACTAGCAATAACTTTCGGCTCTGATACACATATAGCAGCAACAATGCCCCAGTGTGTATCCCCAATTTTGTGACATTAGCCTGCGAATAGTTTATAACCCACAATTTGACCTACAAATTAAAAATCAGCAAAAAAAAAAAATGCTATAGGAAACAGTATTCAGAAATGGCACAGCAACTGTAAGATGAAAAAGGTTGTTGAACCTATTTTCTTCAGCATAAAGAAGGGGGTGCAGCATGGGGGAGGTAAGATGGCAGTGCTCAGAAAGACAATGAAATCTGGCCTTGCAAGATCCCCAGCAACAACTTGTTGGATCTGCTCTATTCATTACTCTGCAACAATTCAACTTTATTTGCAGAGGTTATCAGTGCTGACACATAAGTAACCAATGCTGCAGCAATAGATGCTAAATGACAAGGAGGGCAGTTCTGAAGAAAGAACAGGCAAGCATACGTAACAGTCAAAATGCAACAGCCAACTTTGAAAAAATATTTTCTCTTTGGACCTCCTGGATGACTGTGTGAATGACCAAGCACAGCAGAAGATATATCTGAAGAAAAACACAATACCTACTTAGAAAGCCAGACAAAAAGCTCCTTTGGAATCATTCGTAAGACTGCGATTACTCAAAATAACATACGCCCCATATAAGACAGGAAAAAAGCCTTACAGATACAGAAGATTTAAGAGAGTGTCCACTTTCTTCTCGAACAGAAAAGGATGCTGTTCTAGCAAGACAGCCAAGCTCTCTCCACACACCCTCCCACTTCAGTGTGTGATTGGTCTTCCAGATTGGAAACTACAAAAGAAAAAAAAAGAAAAAGAAAAGAAGGAAAAAGAAAAGAATTGAGACAGTAAGACCGTTTTGCTACAAAATTAAAACACTTCCCTGAAAAGAACCCTCTCTCTCTCAAGCTTATTCATACATGAGCCTCTGCTTTTTCTTTCCACAATTCTTTGATCAGAAAGAAATAATTTTTCACTCTGGAGTAATTCTGCTCCAGCCAAGAGAGTTTCTCCAAATAGGTGCACACAACTCCATTTAGCCCAGATGAAAAATATCCTGAACTGGGTTAATATGGTGAGCAAAACAACCATCTGTCTTTCTAAAACAGTGCTTTAAGCATTAAAAACTTGCAGAAAAATGCAGTGGCATTTTCATACGGCGAAAATAAAGATTACATTCCAAGGTCTCTTTCAAACAATGATAAATTTGTACAAGTAAAAGTGTTTCAGTCATTAAGAAAGTAAAGCAGATATTTGTGAAAGCCAGCTGTGACCTGAATTATATGTAAATGAAGCATGTGCTCCACAAACACTTGTGCTACACTTACATTAAATTCTGTTGATATTCCTCTATCAGTTTCACGAAGAGAACTCCAAGGGAACTGTCCAGTTACTTTATACAGGTTAACTGAAAAACTGAACCAAAACATTACTGGTAGGTTTGAAAGGGAAACTATTTAAGTAGGTGGAGTTTTACATTATCACAAAAAATTAAGAAACCAGCTCTGATACTTTAAGACTAATAGATCCTCAGTAAAGGAACAGACTGGATTACTACTCAGTGAAACATCTTACTAACTGTTCCATATTTCTTCATAAAAAAAGAGATACTCAAAAATGTATTTCCTACTTTCTTTCGAAGTTTCCAGGCTGTGGCTTGAAGAATGACAGGCCATAGGAAGTTTCTTTTGTTCCATAGGAGAACTGGAAGGTTACCTTTTCTGCACGTCCAAAGAGATTGGGGAACTTGAGCCCAAGTACCTATACAAATAAGGAAAAAAAACACCATTTCATAGTTTGCTAAGTTGCATCTTAATCACATGCTGAAGATAGGTACCTCTAACCTGAGAATGAGAAATATAGGCATTAAATATACTAGTAATTGAACAATTTTTTTTCTTATAAGACAGGTTTTCCTTTGCAGTGGCAGCAACAGCCATCATGATACCACACATTATGGTTAGAATCATCACCCAACTTTTAATGCTGTGCAGTGCCTGCTGACACTGTGTGTTCTCACTGCATAATTAGTACTGCTATTATTTCCAGCAAGATCTAAAAGCTTTTTTTTCCAGCCAATCTAAAAGGCTGGATAAATCTTTGGCAACTGCAGACTTTTCAGCAGATCACTGGGAGAGCTACGAGAGCTACCTGCCAGATAGGGACCGTCAGAACCATAGCAATAAGCCAATGGAAGATTATCAGTACAGGGCCACACTGATATTTCTGTTCTGAAGAACAAGATATTAATGGCAATACAACACACCATTACAACTTTCCAGGTCTGAGATGAATTTACGGATTAGAATAAATGTCAAATCAGTTCAACCCTTGAAGAAACATAGCTGCTGTCAAGACCAGTGTATGCTTGTGCCATGCTCTTATCACCCAAACATTTTACTTCTCAGTAACAAAATAACATCAAGTAGAAAGGGAAGCTGAGTACAAAAAGAGAAACCAAGGCAGCTCTAAGACAGTTTTCAAATGCACTACAACCATGTATTGGATTTATGTGGCAAAGTTTTCATGGCTGGGGTCTGCAGGATTAGTCTCAGTGAGAAGAGTCCAGAAGCTGCTTGAGACCAGACAGAAGCCGGTTCCACTAGCATTCCCTACTGGTTTCTTTTGGACTGCAACATCCTGGACACTGCTCCCAGCAGCATAGATGGACAAGCATTTCTCAGCTCGCTTGGTTCCAATTCTCCCTGCACTTACATAACACCATTACCTGACTCGTGCAGTAACTTATCCAGGTTAAAAATACTTCTAAGAAGAAAAGGATGAGTCCCTTGATCTGGCTTATGGACCAGACCCAGGAAGAGCCATGCTGTACACATGCAAAGGTAGAATGGGAGCAGGACTAAGCATAAGAAAGCAGGATGTACTTAAACTAGCACTACTGTTAACATCAAGGTAACAGAACAGCACAGCATTTACTTCTTTCAGTTGGTAAATATTCTTCACACAAGATTTTAATCAGATGCATTCTGAAGTGAATCAAGTAGAAATAAGTTCCACAGTTTCTGTGGCTGTGAAAAACCCAGTACTCTGCAGCCCAAAATAACTGGTACTGGGCTCAAATCGGTGAAGAACCAAAACAACTTCTAAGTCAAATATAAAGCATCCTGACTGAGAAGAAAAAAAAAAACAACATTTAAATAGATCTCATACAAAATAAATGCCAAACTACTTTATCTACTAAAGAAACCAGTATCTTAAATATTATAAAAAATAATTGAAATAATTTTAAGAATTAAAAAAAATCCAACATACTGAGATAACATAACTGAGTTGCATTTGTACAACCCTGCCCGCACAAAACAAGCTTTTGCTGAACGAAAGCCTGACTAATACAAAGGCTCTTTAAAGACAAAAGTCCAACAAAGCTTTGGTAAAGCAGGATCAAGAAAATAATTTGGCCTGGATCAAGTCCTCACTTATTTAATCACTAAATTCCTTGCTATGCTTGAAACATGGAAGTTAGAGGGCTATCAAAAGGAATTAATAATTATTTGAAATGATCCATACCATACTGCCTTCATTGTTGCCAACCATAGTGTTATAGCTTCCAGTTAGCCTTCTCAATTCTGTCACCTCAAAGGTTACATCTAAACCATTCGGAAGGGCATCATCTCCTAAATAAAGAAAAAACTGTATCTCTAAAGAGCTATTTAGAAAACAAATAAACACAGACAGAAGACAACTTCAGTTTTTTGAAAGCTAATTGAACTGAATGATTATAAAGAAACTATTAATGCAAAGAAAAACAGTTTGCTAAAAAGATGAGCAAGGGTCTGGAGGGCAAGATGTATGAGGAGCGACTCAGGCCCCTTGCTGTGTTGGGCCCAGAGCAGAGGAGCTGAGGGCAGGCCTGATGGCTGCTGCAGCTCCTCACAGGGAGCGGAGGGGCAGCGCTGAGCTCTGCTGTGTGACAGCGACAGGGCCCGAGGGAACGGCATGGAGCTGTCAGGGGAGGGCAGCTGGGGGTCAGGGACAGGGGCTGCAGCAGAGGGTAAGTGGTCGGGCCTTGGAACAGGCTGCCCAGGGCAGTGGGCATGGCCCCAGGGTGAGAGGAGTGTTTGGTCATTTTCAGACATAGGGTTTGGTTTTTGAGTGATAAGACAGGAGTTGGACTCAGTGACTCATGTGGGTACTTTCCAACTCAGGATATTCTATGATTCTGTGTTATTTGTGTGTGCATACAGAATTTTGTACAGTGGTCCAGACATAGCAAAAGGAATGCTGTCATTAGAGCAGAGCTCCCAGCACTTTACAGCTAAATGCCAAACAACAGAAATTGTCTGGTTCCCTTCAGGCTCTGGATGCGGCAGCTGTTCCAAAACACAGATGTCAAGGGTACCTAATTCTGCTTGAAGCAGCTGGGACAGCAGCCCATTGCTAACAGTCTGTGGGACTGCAGTGCTCTTGCTTCTCAATAGCATGACTTTCTCTTGCTGGAAAGAATACTGACAAGTTTGCAAAGCAACCACAAGACAGAAAATGCAATTAATGCCTTAATGAGGAACCTGCACACACTCAGCTGCCCCATATATCTTATAAGGTCATTTTTAATTAGAAGCACTGATACAATTACTAGTAATTCCTCTAAGCACAAGTTGATTAATAAGCCACCCGTAAAATGAAAGTACAGAAGGTATTTTCAAGCTTTTCCTCAAGTGTTTATTCTTCCTCTGAAAATGTGGATTAAGGCACAGGTACCGTAATTATTTCAGCTGTGGTGGTTAACTCATTTTTGCATATATTAACTAATAGTTACACATATATGCAGTCACACTGAATCACAGAATCATAGAATGGTTTCAGTTGGAAGGGAGCTTTAAGATCATCTAACTACAACAGCCTGCTACAAGCAGGAACACCTTCCTCTAGATCAGGTTGCTCAGAGCCCCATCCAGTCTGGCTTTCAATGCTTCCAGGGAGTGGACATTCACAGCCTCACTGGGCAACCTGTTGCAGTATCTCACCACCCTCACAGTAATAAATTTCTTCATGTCCCTCAACCTGCTGGTCACCTTTCTCATGCAACCCAGGATACAGTTGGCCTTCTGGGCTGCAAGCGCACAGTGCCAGCTCATGATGAATCTTTCATCAACAGACACCCCCAAATCCTCCTCAGGGCTGCTCCCATCTGCTGCCTAATCTGTACGTGTGCTTGGATGTAAATACATCGCCTTCATACAGATAGTGGGTATAGACACACATATTCTCATATATAGAACACCTACGTTTTCAAATAAAATATAAAATATATATGAAATATATAAAGGTATATGAGAGAGCTTTGGAAATTATATAAACAAAAACAATCTGACCTGTGACACAAGGAAATGTACAGTATAGGAGTTTATGTAAAACAGGTGAGTATTACTGAAGCAATACATACCTTGACAGGTATCAATCAGAACCTCTACCTGTCTAAAGATTCCTAGACGAAGCAACTTTTCACGAGCTTCATGCGATTTTCTCATTACCTATAGGATGAGATAGGTAGCTCAGTACTTCAGCTTACTGAAAATAACCAGGATGAAATAGTTAAGGTGCTGCTAAATCACACAATATTCACAGATTATGTATACAAACACATACATGTGCTTTCAAAACAGATCGCAACTGCTTTAGCACTCAAACCCATAAAGAAATTAAACCAAGAGCATCTGGCCAGATTTCCTACCCAGCCTGCAACCTAACTGTTCAGATGCTTAAACCTATTATTCAAATTGGTTTCAGTACTTAGAACTTACACACCTATTTACTAGGCCCATGCTTTTGATAAAAAACAAACACACACACACATTAATCCACTTAAATCTAGACTAGTTTACAGGTAAAGCCTTGATTCCTTTTTGCACTTCTTAAAGTTCAGAAAGCAGGCATGCCCTAAATAAAAAGGTAGCATGCACACTTTGCATGTTAATTTCACACACACACTCTTTTTCTACCCTATCTGGAGATAAAACTCAGTGAATTTCATGACAAATTCAGCAGTGTAACCAAGGACTACGAGGGGACATATGCAAAGAAATTGCATACAAAAGAAGAATATGGACTACATGGCAACTGCCCTGTACAGCCAGAAGAAGACAATTCCTGGCAGCCACACTACAGGTGCTGGTTGTCTGTTCTGACTACTTTTCTTAAGCAAATTAACTGCAAGTGTCACCTGTGGAATTAGCAATTCTCAAACAGGAATGGTGAACCTGAAAATATCTCGGAGTGCTGTCTGCCGTCTCACAACACCTTTGAGCTGAATAAATCAGAAAATACAGTAGCTGCCAGTACTGTCTGTTTCAGTTTGGCTTCCATTTGACAAGTTTAAAATCATTACAAAAACTGGCAAAGTTGCCTCAGGTCTGAGAAGAGCAGCCCAATGCAGGAAAAGAGAGAGAGAAAATCATGACCTGAATTTTCAAACAGTAAGTCTGTTATTCATCACAGTACTTACATCAATGAGATTTTTAGCCTTGAAAACATCTGCGATTTCATACATGATAATGTCATCTTTGGTCCTTCCAAGTCCATCAAAATGCACGTGCTGAACGACCACCTAAAGGCAACCCATGTTTAAACACAAACACTGAATTTGCATCTAATAACGAGTATCAAAACCATCTACACATAAAATAAACACATGCACCAAAAAAAATTGACATAAAATCACCCATACTATTGTCCAAATGAAAAACCCAAAGATTCCTACATCAATTCCTGCTAACCTACATTATAAGAAATCAGTGCTGCCTACAATTCTGGAAAATTGTTCCTCTATCAAGGGAAGAGAAGAAGGCTCTAATACCAAATCTAATACTGTTTCAAGCTGAAGAGATAGTGGACAATCGTTGCTGGGATTTCTTTGGTGAACAAATGAACAAATCAGTCACCGCAGAAACCACATCAAGATACTCAGACATTTAAGACAGAATATGTAGGTAGCTGTAGCTAGCCATGTGTTTTATCTGCTACAGAAAGAGTAGCAGATACTTAATTCTTTCCCTGTATGGAAAGAGTTAAAACAACAAAAACAACCAAGCAACACAATGCCACAAATTATTAATATTCAAACTCTATTAAAACTGTATTGAGTAGACTATAGAATAAAGGAGAAATAAATTATGTAGAAACAAAGATAATGCACGATACCTCTTCCCTCTAGCAAGGTTAAACACAGTATGGGCCAAAGCAGGGATCTTCTTCCATGTGAAATAATTAAAAAAAAATAAATCAGCACCTTTTGCTGAAGTTAGCATTTACCATAGTAACACAATTCATGTGATGGCAGTTTACTCAAACGTGGCCAATACTGTGCCCTGCAGATTAAGGGCAGTTGCACAGCTCACTACTAAACAGCACTGTGGATGAGGTTACTTCTTATGAGGGAGGGTGAAGAGCAGCACCTGTTAAGAAAAAACCCAGGATGTTGCCTGGGTACTCACATCTTTGTTTTCAAGAATTTCCTGCTTGGCTTCAGGCTCGACTTCAACCAACTCAGCTTCTTCTCCCAAGGCCCCAAAGTCTGGCCCACTTGCTGGAAGGGGCTCCAAACTCTGGAAGGATACAAGGAAATGGCATTTAATGAAGTATGTGATTTGCAACTTATCTTCTGCAAAGGAGAAAGGTGACTGTTTCTGACCCTGTGCTCATCTGGTCACAGGGGAAAAAAGCTGAATAGAACCATGAAATGGGGGGAGTTACCAGCACGTTTGTTACCTATGTGTCTGTTGTCAGTTTTAGTAAAAGCTAAATAGCTTCTATGTCAAATAATCTCTCACAAACAACATCCTTAGCTCTTCCAAGAAAAATCTTATTTTTAAAGCACCCTTCCTGTGTTAAACAAGAACTCCACTTCTTTTTTTATCAGGGAGCCACTACTTAGCTTGGGTTTTGGGAGGAGCGCGAACGATGAACGATGAAGAAAAAAAAGGTGTTTTCAGTGCACTATTTTGCTTTACATGTATCTTCATGCTTTTATATTTTAATGTCATTTAAAAGTATCCCTCCATGTGACATTCAAGTCCCAGCCATCAGAGCTTTCAAGGTGAATGTTTTAATTAGAACTGTTTCTAAAGAATATGGCTTTATTTACTACACCTGAGGAAGTCCTAAAGTAAGACTCTTATCACAAGATGACAGATTCAAGCATGAGTGAAGGCAGGGTTACCTGCAGGAGCAGAGGTCAGGGTTGGGTAACTCAGTAAATCCACTTTTAGTCTTAAGTTACTAATACAGTCCATGCTGAATTATTTAAGGAGCACTGGGGTAATAAACTGCTGTTACACATCAGAATTAAGTTACACAAGCAATGTGTCCTCTCCAGCTCGCAAGTTTTCAGGCACACATGAAGTGCTCTGCAACCACACAATGCTTTATAGCAATACATACTGCAGATGAAGAAAATCAAATGGTGAGGCCCTGGCACAGAAGCTGTGGGTGCCCCATCCCTGAAGGAAATCAAGGCCAGGTTGGATGTGGCCCTGGGCAGCCTGAGCTGGTTGGCAGCCCTGCCCGTAGCATGGGGTTGGAACTGGGTGAGCTTGAAGGTTCCTTCCAACCCAAACCATTCTTTGATTCTATGAATACAAAACTAAGAATATGAGAAGTTAGTCATGGCAATTAGATGCTCCGGAACCATGACAGTCCCCTGCAGCAACGTGCCTCTCAGTTGACTAAGTGCCATATAAAAGCCTTCTTGTATTCAACAGGTGTGGAGAAGAGAGATGGGCCTGGGGTCTGGAGAAACCGCCCCAGATCCGCGCCCCAGATAGGCTGGCTGCTCAATGACCACACTTGGTTAGCAATGTTGTTTCCCACAGGGCTGTCAGACCCTGGAATGAACTGAACCTGGTCCCAAGTTGGAGCATGGTACAGGCTCAGCAGGGCAGTGGCTGCCAGAGTTCATGAAGCATTTGGACAATGCTCTGAGATATAGGGTTTGGATTAGGATGACCCTGTCTGGAGACAGGAGTTGAACTCGATGATCCCTGAGGGTCCCTTCCAACTTGGGTCACTATAATTCCACGGTGTTTTGGCCTCAAGGTTGACTCCCCGCGTCTGCTTTAAGGGGAAAGCAGCTTAAGCAAAAAACACTTTACATTTTACCAAGCAGGGTGCAGATCTGCTCTGACTTCCTTACGCTACAGCCAGCAGCACCGCCAGCCTCTCCCACCTTGTCCTCCGATATCCCACGGCCCGACTCCTTCGCGGCCCGCCTCCCTTTCACACAGCGACGCGCCAAAGCAGGAACAGAGCCGCCCGCTCATCCCGTGCCGCTCCCGCACGGCAAGCACCACAGCCAGCAAGGAAGGCAGCGCCCACAGGCGATCCCCGCCGCCAGACAGGAGCCGCGGCCCCGACCCGCTCGAAGGTCGCCGGGATAGCGCGGCCCCAAGGCCGTTCTCCCGCAGGCCCTTCCTCTCATCCCCTCCCCTCCCCTCCCCTCCATCGCGGCGCTCCCCTACCCGGGCGTGCACGGTGCCCATGGCGGCGCGAGCTGACGAGCGCTCGGCGGCGGCAGGCGCGGGACCGCTGCGCTTAAGGCCGCAGCACGGAGGCGGCCATGACAGGAGACCCCGCCCCAGCGCCCATTGGACGACGGGGGCGGAAGGGGCGGGGCGAAGGGGCAGTGCCTGGAACCGGGACAGCTCGACCGGATGTTGGGGTGGCGCTGCTGGGACTGCGTGCTGCGGAGGGGCGTAAAGTAACGCATAGACACCAAAGCCGGACATTTCATCTTTTAATTGTGGTTTCAATAACATTCCATTTGAGGATACATACACACCAGACAGGAACAAAACAGGTGAAGTAGAATAGCACCAGGTGTCCGTAACAAGAATGTGACAGTGGAGCTGTTTGGCCCCCAACAAAATATCATTTTCATGCTGTACCATTTAGTACTTCAAGCTTAGGGGAATGGCAGCTGAAAAACTGCTTAAAGGCTGGTCCAATGCAGAAACACTTGCTCCTGGAAAACCTTTATGTACCCACACTTAAACTCCTGAAGGAAACACTCCCATCTCTCTCCCTTACATACTGTTACTCAGCCCTGCTCCTCCCTCACCCCAGTGCTCCCCATGAGCACCCCTCCATCTCTTCCCTGGGCCACTGCAGGGTTGCCCAGAATTCATATCCACACACAGGAAGCCTGCAAACATCACACGCCTGCTGCAAACATACAGCAACCTGACCTCCAAAGACAGAGCTGCTTCCTTCCATTGAAAAGGAAGAAAACACACCTAAGACATGGTACTAAAACAGCAAAATTGGTAGTTAATCTCAACAGGTACTACTTTTCCTGAAGTATTCACACACTGATACATTGTCTTGATTACATTTACACAGAACCTTCGTTGAAGGAAGCATTTACAACACTTATCACTCAATACAGATGTGATCCAGTCCACTTTCAACCCATTATTTGAGAACTATTTGCACAGCCCCTGGATACTGCTGCTTCCACCAAGTCTTACAGATTTGCTTTGTCCAACAATTGTTCCTGAAAAGCTCTCCTGGGGCTTCCGGAGCCAGAAAGGACCCTTTTTTCCTCCCCCCAACTCGCCTGCAGCAAGAGGAAAGTGAAGGAAGAGCAGAAAAACATCCTGAGCTAGAAGTGAAATAAACGGATCAAGAATGATTGTGCAGCAATTAGAGAGAAGACCAAAACATTAGCCACCACTCAATATACTGAGGTACGTTAACATCTGCCATAAAGTTTAACACCTGAAATTACTAATCACAGCCACTATTTTACCTGCCTTTCAATACTTAGTCAAGTATTAAGCTCCTACTGAGTACACAGAAGTCCTATGAAGTCACTGAAACTACCTGATCGCATCTCAGGTGAAAGCATCCCAGTTCTCATGACTTTTTCCACTGAAGTATTTAAGAAGGGAAAGAGCCACAGAGGAACCTGAGCAGTCATTATCAGCTGTGCAATATGGACAATAAGCTAAACTAACACTGTTCCTACATTATCTCATGCAGACAACTATTCCGTAAATAGAAGAGTATGTTTAACATAAGGCATACAGACATAGGAGGCCACTAAAAAGCACAAATGTGTTTTTCCCTTTATGAAGTACAAATCCAACTTCATTAAGTGCTATAAAAGTGATCCTAAAACGTGTTACTGGGAATTATGTTTTTAAAAAGCTTTTGTTACCAATGCTTCTTTACCAAGATGTTTACAGAATTTACATTTTTTGTCCTGAAAGTAGATTTAAAAAACAAGAATCTCATTTCCAGAGAGACATTGTTTACTACAAACCTTACTATAGTTTACTGAGCTGGTGCTTTGACAGACACGTAGTCCGTCTCTTCCCAAAGGAGCCACTGTTTTAATGATCCATAAAACAGCACAATTCCAAAGGCAGATTTCTCAGGAAGCTGTAAACATTTTTCCAAGACTTATTGGCAATAAACAAAGTGAACTTTAGTCCTTCAGGATTTAAATTTCTCTGCCAAATTGGAATTTTGGAAGCTGTGGAATCTATTTCCAAATTAATATTCTGGAGCAGTTTGGAAACTTGTCTCTGAAGAGGAGTCAAAATCTATTTCCAAACCAGACTCATCAGAATTTGGAAGACAATTAGGATAGGAGTTTAAGTCTGACTGCTCCTTTGTCTTAGGAGAAGCACGTTTCATGACCGAGTCCATGTAGCATGAAGATTCCCAGAGCCAGGTTTCAATATCTGCAGAAGAATGAGGCATTTTAAGATGACAGTATGAAGAATGAAATTCCACAGTAGATGGGGCAGTCTGACATTTTCTTAGTGGTGTGTAATTGTCTTTCCTGTTTAAGAAAGAATAAAAAAAAAGAAATCAGTAGCATTTCAATGATGTCTCTATTACTACTCAGATTTCTTATAGGGAATCTTCATATCTTCATGACAACACTATAGGAAAAAGGTTAATTCTAAATGTATTTAATGAGTTAGGACACAACAACAGGAAAAACATCTTAGAACAACCTTATCTAGAAGAAAAGCATCCTACCATCATGCAATGTCCTCAGAAGTATATATAAAATTGTTAAGTTACAAGTCACCACACTGTTCTAATATGTTTAGAAGGGGAGACCCAATTGGTGCTTTACCACTTGAATAGTTCTGATCTCCCCTAGCTACCCGCTCATGAATCACAGCAATTACTGGACATTAACAAGCATGGTCTCAACATTCACCAGGAAAGATAGTTTTTTTTTTTTTCCTTAAAAGTTCTTTCTCATCCCTTGCAGTGCCTTTAGGGAAACAAAGAAAAAAAAAAAAAAAACAACACACAGAATACCATCATTCACTCCCTTCTAAACAAAATCCCCACACACATGCTTCAACATCAGTTTCTATACTTGAATTTCAGATGCACTAGAAGATACCATCCCAGCTGGTGAAGCTCCCAGAAGAATGCCTAAACAGCTCAAGTTTTCATGAAGTTTAAGTCTGATTGCAAAAGAGAAGCTAGATCTGAAGATATAGGAGGAAGAAGGGAAAAAACAGTGGGATTGTTTCTTTTTAGAAAAGCAGCAGTAAGTTCTTGATGGATAATGAAACACAGTACAAGCCCACAAAGAATCACCTACAGAATATAGTGCAGGTTTCTACATACACAGCCCTGGGACCTAGCCATCTGAAGGGAAAATCCATTTAAAGAAAGGCTTCAGAAAACTTCAAAGTTTAACACTGTAAATGATTCTGTGGGTAGGGATCATTGCTGTGCTTTAACCCCAGTAGGCAGACAAGTACTACATAGTCACTAGCTGTGGGTGATTGAAAGAAAATGGAGCGATAAATGCATGGGAGTTTATGTATTGAGATAAACACAGTTTACCAGGTCAAGCAAAAGCTACAAGCCAACCAAAACAAAGGATTCATTCACTACTTTCCATCAGCAGGCAGATGTTCAGCTATTTGTAGCACATCACACATCCTGATCTGTTAAGTCTGGATTTCTGCCTTTTCAAACCAAATCTTAGGAGAGTTCATTTTTATAGCCACTTGGACTTCGGAGACAGCCTGCAAACACCAGCTCTACTCTGATAAGGCTGCACAACTCACTGTTACAGCAACAAGTCTATTTTAAATGGAAAATGTGGGCTGTCATTATTTTGTAGAAGTAGTTCAAGATCCCTGGGCAAACACTAAGCTCCTCAGCAAAAGGTGAAACAAATGGCAGTCTTAGATTCATACCAGGGCAAGTTGTCACTGATTCCTGCACATACACAGCACTGAGAAGAGTAACAGAAGCATTAAGTCTGGAAGGTTAAATCCCATACCAGTTTGGTAGGAGAAGCATAATGAGTCTAGTTACAACTGGGTAACAGAAGAGCTCTCTTCCATGGAAACAGAGGGTTTTTATTTCTCTATATGGAAATAGAGAATTAATATAACTATACCAATAGGTAAAACCCCTTCATCTGCAATACACAGCAGTCACTGATGAACTACAAAGAACTCCATACAATATACTTAACAAATAAGAGTCAGAAGCAATAAGAACCATTTAATGCTACTCTTGAGAAAATTACCAAATCCTTTTAAGAGGGAAACTTATTACTACTTGAAGCTCTGTTAAGAGAGAACTTTTAAAAATACATAATTAGCATGCAGCAGCACACCAGTTTACCTGGATGTACAGAACAGCCTCTTTTTTGCCTGGGAATAAACTGTACCAGCAATCTGAAGAAGTTGCTCTTGCATCCATCGAACATCAGCAGGCATGTCAGGAAACCAGTTTACTAACCTACAATCAAAATACACAAGTTAGTTTGTAAACAGAGCTCATATTATATTCCTACATATTGCATCCAACAAAGCAGCTTGGGGAGAACAACAGCTGTGTTAATTCCCTCACCAATATCTCCAGATCTTCTCAACCTCTCCAGATTTCCATCTAATTCACTCATCTCTTCTCTACAATCTAAAGAAAAGAGCAGCACATATCCCAACATCTCTGATCTATGCTGAGCATCTGACCAGTATGCGCATTCTACCAAATTCTAGGTAGACTACAAAAAATTCCTGTCTTTGAGTCCACTGTGTAGTAGGAACTTCCTGGTGAGTTTAAATGTTACATGGCAAACAAGAACAAAAGAAAAGCACAATGGAAGTACAATGAAGGCAGACAAAGAATAATGTTACAAATGGGGAAAAACCCACATAATTCTGTTGATTGCCTCTCATTTGAGGAACATGGAACTTCTGCATCATTTTAAGTGACGCAGGGAAATATTTTACTGGAGTTCTACCTGGATCTACTTACAGAACATTTGATTTCTTCTAGTATTTTCTAAATAAAGTAAAAGCATGTGCAATGCACATACTAGAATTCAGAACTCAACAGTTTAGGGTTCACAGCATATAGTTCCTCCTTTGCAAGAGTCAGAAAACCTTTAAAATCAGCACTGTTTCAAGAGAACAACCCTCAATAAACCTAAGCAAACCCAATAAGAAAGTTTGTTTGGCAAATAAGCTCTTAGATTTCATTCATGACTTCAGGAAGAAGCAAAAGCACAGAACTCCAGATGGAGTTCAAATACCACTGCAGAATACAGAAATAGTAGTGAATAATCTGCACAATCACAGGACTAAGGGTGCTTCTTTTGAGGAATTAAAAAGCAGTTTTTAGCAGTAAATTTATTATTTATAACGTTTTCTAGTAGGATTATTTATATAGATTGTAGAGGCTTTAGGAGGACGCACCTTATGTAGGTAGAAATAACTCTTTGGACAGTTAACATTTGAATTATAGAGTATCAGAGCACCTATAAATCTGAATAAGCATTCAGTTATACTCAAGTGCAATTACAAAGTGGTTCACGAAAACTTTCTTACCGTAAAGCAGCAGAATAAGCAGACTCCACAGGTAATGTATACGGTAGCATCAGATAGGATATCACCCGCATAGGGAAGAGTTTAGAGAACTGAGCATAGAATCCGTTTGGTTCTTTACAAGCTTCCTGAAGCGCTTAAGAGTAATTGTGTTTGAGAAAGATGTTAGACCATTTGATTAATTCACTCAAGTTTTGGTAATCTTCAGGCAGTACGATCAAGTGTTACTGAATAAGGCTCAGACAGAAACTGGATATAAGGCAATCTCAAGGCACTTATCATGAGTACTCTCAATGCTATTTTAAAATATGGGAAGCACTGGCTAATAATGCAGAAATAAAAAGACATTACTCGGAACTGTTAAGCAGTAAATTTAAATATTAACTTCTGATGAGATGTAAGTATTTTTGGAGATGTGAACCTTATGTATTTCAGACAGCATTCTTGCCTTGTCTGAAACTGTGGAACTTTAAGAAGTTTAAATTCTGGAGTTCCACATATTCCAGTTTTCATATACAGCTTTCAGAAGTTTCACACTTCATATTTTATTCTCCTTGGTCACTAGGACTACAAATTTCAGATCTTGGAAATACCGATCAGCATCAACAAGAAAATTTTGGTAAGAATTATAGACTAAGAAATATGAGAAGTGCTCCTGGTCTATTAACACCTTGTTAAGACAACAGGAAAACCAGGCAATTAGAAATCTACTGAAGTATGATATAAAAATAAGACAGGGGTAACCAGTGTTTGAATTTGAAGTTCAACTTTATTGTTAAATATACATTTACAAAGATACTGCAGACTTACACACTAAATTCAAAACTACTTGAGAATTTAATTCACGTCTCCACAAAGTGACTCCTTTGCCCTGTGTCAGTCTTATTCTTGTAGCTAAATCAAGATACACGTTTCCATTTTCTACATACTTTGAGAACATTTCTGATTTCAGCTAATCTCTGATGTCATAGGGAGTAATACAATTAAATAAAATAGCTTTTGCGAGTTATAAGATTAGAGTAAGGTGGTGGGGTAAGATGGGAAATCACTATTTGCCATTTAAAGTTACAGAACACAGTCTGAAGAATGTACCTTTACGAAGCCTAGGAGGTAAACTCTCAAATATGCTCTTCTCCAGAGGCCACGGATTTTGCTTCAGCTGGTCACCAAGTACTTCCACTTGAGAAGTTTCTATTCTATTGTTTTCAGACATATTTTTCTTCATACAGTCAATGTGTCGTGCAGCTTCATGAGGATTTGTTTTTGTGAAGGACAAGCTGACATAAATTGAGTCATTCAGAATACCTGGAAGAGTCAAGAGCTTCCACTTAGGCTCAATCCACAGGTCTTCAGAGTATCTGTACTTTGTTTATCATTACAGGAGATCTTATCCTGAAGGAACGTTATCTACCTAATGTCAAATACACTTGTTCTTGTTCACTTGTTCAAATACACAAGCAAACAAAGATTTATTCATCATTACGACTACTCTTGTACAAATTTAGATCTTACTTTAAAACAAATTCTAAAGCAAATGAAAAAAGTGAACAATTAATTGAAACTGAATTTGAAACACAGTCATTTGCCAAAGTAGTTTTCCAGCAGCAAAGCAAATGGCTTAAAGGAGATGAGGAAAAATGACATTTTCATTTGAAAGAAAACATCTGCAATGCATCAGACTAGAATGGGAAATCTGACACAGAAGGTATCATAAGAATACTTTGAGGTGCTGTCACAAGGTGCAGAAGGAAAGAGGTAAATATTAAGATACATTCAAGGTATGAAACTAAATTAGCATTTGTTGCTGGTAACTGTCAAAAGTATATACAAAAGATTTTAGCAGAGAAGTTATCTATATCTACGTATTCTGGATGGGGAAAAAAAAAGGTAGGAGCTCCTATAGTTGAAACAGCTTGACAAGAAAGTAGATGCATAACTAAAGAGTTCAGAAAGGCTACAGTAAGAAAAAAGTATCACATCAATAGTATGAAAATTAGGACAAATAGAGCAATGCATAGGGGATATGAGAGGAAGACTCCAAGAAAAACCTGCAAGCAATCTCAGATACAGCATCAGATGGAAGTGTGCACACAGGAAACTCATAGGCTGTGTTCATGTACTGCACCTATCTTAGCACAGCAGCCCCAAGCTATAGGCACGTTTGTGTCTGCAAAAAGTTGTGCTTTTAATTACCGTGCAAAGGATCTAAAGTGGGACTCTCTTAAAAGTTACTTAACAACATTCCTAGAAATTAAGCTCTTAAGCAGAACTGGGATGTTCTTGAACATGAAGAAATTGTTTCAAGGAAGCAGGAATAACATGTGCTTAGAGTACAAGCACATCAAGCTACAACTACATTACAGCACATTAGCTGGCACTAACTCTAATAGTACAAACACCATCGTTTCCATTCCTATAATCTGAGCCAGCACCATTTGCTTCTGCACCCGAAGAGCATGGGGATAGCATCTCATACATTCATACACACAGTTACCTTCATGCTAAATAGTAAATGATTGCTTTTAACTTGTCTGTCTCAAAATTGAACAAGGAATTAGATTCATAAATATTTTACTGTGATTCAGGAGAAAGAGAAGATCTTTCAGTTATTCCTAAACTGATCTGGATCCCAGTAACTGCTACATTTTAAGACTACTCGTAAAGTCTTTCATGATATAGACAAAGGATTTATCCATTACTTAATACTATTGCTAGACAGTTCCCAGTTCTGGATTGTAATGTTCTTCCTACAAGTTTACTTGGACAGTACAAGAGCATAGTCTACTCCTATCCTTTGGTATTAAGGCAAAAGAAACTGACATAATCTTTCTAGAATTATGAGTAGAATTCATTGGTAATTTCACTAAATGATACTAGTACTGACTTAACACAAGAATGTTGAAAACCCTGAAGTGCAGTTTTTGTGTGACAACTACCTCATGCAAGTAGTTAAAACTATGATTTCTACCAGATGAAATTCAGAATGAGAATATAACTTACAAAACCCCCTGCTCCCCTCAACCCTTTATTAAAAAAAAAGCACCAACTAAAAACACACAGGTTAACAACATATCACCAATAATCATCCACAAGAGTAACATACCATTCTCTTTCAAGAACTTAAAAGCATCTGAATATCCTTGCTCACAGATCTCTCCTAGTACCTGCAAGCAGAGGGTAAACAAGTCAGCAAATCAAAATTCAGATCAAGAGTTTATAAAATAAAAAGCCACTTACAACTATCTTTCAACCTTGTTAGTGTAAAATTTTCTTACAGTTGCTATAATCCTATAGATTCAGGTTAATAAGCCTACTGTGTGACACATACAGTCACGCATACGACTGCTTTTCTGTCATCTCTCACAGATGCACTGAATAATTCAGTAAAAAGGACAGCATTCTAATGGCTTAGAAGAACTTCCTCTCTCATTTCATGTCTTCAGCATAATGCCAGAAGCAAGTAACAAAGCAATAGGGTGGCTTGATGGAATATGTCAATTCCCCTCTTCCCTCCCCATGCTTCCCAATTCCCAAAACTACAAGAGGTCAGCTGTGAATTCTCATGTTCCAGCTCAAACTCAGCCTTCCACATTCAGCAGATGTAACACCAGCTCATCTACTAATGTGCACAGTAGTCCTGGACAAAAGAAAAAGATTAACATACACATAAGTAGAATTTAAGGTTTTTCTTTTGCAAAGTGGCTAAAAAAAACAAAAAAAAAAAAAAAAAAAAAAAACCTATCAACCTACCTACAGCAATCAAAACATTACTTCTCTGTAATGTATCCCAGGTAAACTGGCAGACTGTTTTCTGGTTTTTTTTGTTTGTTTGTTTGGTTTTTTTTGTTTTTTTTTTTTGTTTTTTTTTTTTTCCTTCCAGTTTCAGCAACTGCAATTCTAGTTATTTCCCTCATCAAGTCTGCAATTAAATGCTTAGCAAGACTAATATCTGATGTAAATGATTTAGAACTTTTGCAAAGTTCTGAAGAACCTGGTTAGCAGGTAAACATGAAGAGACTCTAACCTGACAGTTATTAATTTATCAGTGTGGATTTTATGATAGAATCCTGTGGTAATTCCTAAAGAAACAGAGCAAGACAATACCAATTTACGTCAGAGAAACTAAAAAACAAACAAACCACTAGCACAGACTATGAATAATGCAAATAAGAATTGTCACAAGAAAACTTCATATGACCAGATAAAGTGCTGAGACTCCTGGAGCTTCGTGCAAAAGCAAAGCTTTTATACAGAAAAATGTTTCACTAAAAATACATGAAGGCAGTGAGTTACCTTAGGTTCTGGTGGAAAGAGTGCTTGTGTTAGACGATAAAGGTTCCCCAAACTGAGCTGAATGCTGGTGTTAGTCACATTCATTTCATGAAAGTTGGCAGAATTCCCCTTTGGACAGATATCACACTCCCCAGCAAAAGGTGAAACAGTGATGGTATTCTTAGATTCATACTGAGGCAAGTTGTCACTGATTCCTCCATCCACATAGCGCTGCAAAGATTAAAAGTAAAAAGAACACTGACATTTTCTAGCTAGCAAATTTCCCACGTAGGAATTAAGCAGCATTTACAACTAACAGAATGGTCTCTGCTATGCTCCCAGACTAAGCATTTTGAATAGCATGCTTTGTCCTGTAGTTCCACAGAAAAACTAAGAGTGTTCTATTTGGGATTTCTTCCTGTGTTTAACAAACAGCAAATCCATTTTAAGGATGATAATCCCACACAACGTGCCCTAAAATAACTGGCACAATTGTCTCCTCTTCCTCAAAGGACAGCACTAACCTAAGAGGTACTATGGTGCTTCTGTAGAAAGAAGAGAAGAGAATAGCTCTACACTTCCAAGTTTTAGGTTCCTCACTATTAAAACATTCTGTTTAAAAAGAGTTGCTTTTAAGTGCTCTTGCAATTAGAATTTGCAATCAAAGCATGATAAATATTCAGACATTAAGAAATTGCTAATAAAAGTGAAACAAAGCTTTGCACACAAGTTTAGAAGTTTCTCAAGTTGTACTTTTTTGTGTGTTTTCAGCTGCTCACGACCAGAGTTTTAATGCATCATCATCTCAAATGTTTTAGGATCCAAGAACTGAAAAGTGCTATATGAGGTAACAGATCTGTAATGCAGCAGCTACAAAACTCAACCGAGTCACTCACAATAATCTTCTCTCCTGTAAGGCCATTTTTCGACAGATATTCTAACAGCATCAAAAGATCACCTCCTGACCAACTTTGCTGTTTTAGTGGCTGCATTTTCCTCCTTCCTAACCAGGCATCAGATAGAACTTGTGGATCCTTTCATAAAATGGAAAGGCAAGGCAGCTTTAAGCAGGAACAATCTGCTCAAAGCAGTTTAATATGGATTGATACTTGCTTCCCAAGCACTGTGAGAAACAAACTAGGAATGAGGAAAAGGACAGCTCAAAGCAATTTATTCAACATACTCTTCTAGAAAAGCCTGTTCCTACCTGTCAGCTTTCTTGGACACTCTTTATACCCAGCAGTAAGCAGCTGCTGACAAACTTCCTACAGGCATATAATGCCATCACCAAACACTATGTGGAATCATCATAAGATGTCTGACCAAGAAGGAAACGCACAGCCACAGAATGCAATCTTCTCATTAAATTACTCAGAAGTAGAAGCACATGCTTGAATTATGTTGGTTGGTTTTCACTGGGTTTTTTTGTTTGTTTGTTTGTTTGAGGGGGGAAGGGGGCAATGGGGACTGCTGTTGTCATTGTTTTTGTTGGTTGTTTTGCTTTTGTTTTTTTTTTTTTTTTTTTTTTTTGCTTTTTGTTTACAGTTTCTGCCTATCTGATCCCCTTAACATGTTTGGAATCTAAACCCATGGATATGATTGAAAGGTGTAAAACAAAAACCAAACAAAATACAGTAACAATCATCAACCCAACACACTTCACAACCGGCAGTTAGGTAAAAAGATGACCTCTATTTAGATCCCTTTTTTTCCCAGCGAGTGAAAGACAGATAGATCTCAGTCATTCATTTTGCTGAGCACACACTAGCCTGGTGAGGCACATAGCTTGTGCCTTGTCACAACGTAACTGCCTCTTACTAAAGACAGGAGGGAGAAAAGGTGGCAGAAGGAAACTTCACATTGGGGAATGACCTCAAATCCAACAGAGACCAGCCACTGGCAGTTCTACCACCTGAGAATAGCTAGCTTAGAACTGAGGTTGTTTTATATCATGAAGTCCTTCAGCAAACCTGCTTTTTCTACTGACACTGGCCATGCTTTCAAAGGGAATGCAACACAGTCTGGAAGGTAAAGCTCTGAAAATACTCCAAACTTCAGTTGTTGCAGCAGATGCACACAGGTAAAGAGCTGCTGCACATTGCTAGTATTGCACAGTTATTAAACATTTCCCACAAGTCTCTGTGTTACGTGCAGGAAGCACCAAGCCACTAAATGGCAAGAATCTACAAAGTTTAAATATTGGACATTCTACAGTATTTAAGCCCTACAGGAGTCATATCAAGCGTATGCAAACGTAGTATTCTTACCAAGTTACAACATGCCTCCTAAGCATTAAAACGATACCAAAGTTATTGCAAATAACAAAAGGATAAGGTCCCTCCTCCTTCCCTTTCCTCAAAATAGGGCCAAATAAAGCATCACTTGTGCATGTTTGTACTCTGAATGAGGTCTTTTAAAATAACATTGTTGTCTGGTGACAAGGACTGAAGAGCCAGATAATCCTGGATCCACCTAAACCTTGGATTCAGTCCAACGTCCTGTTTTCATAACACCTTTAATCTGGAGGAGTTTAAAAAGACATACAAGGTTCAGAAGTACAGATAAAGAAAAGTCCCCCTACAGTTCTAATCACTTTTGCTTTAATTTAAGCATTTCCTGGCTATCCTTGACCTTTTAGTACTTACAGATAGCCTCGAGAACAGACTGTAACCAATCACTTTTAAGGAATTATTATTATTTTTTTTAATTTTTTTTTTTTTCCCCCTGCATTCCTCCCTCTCCTTGTTCAAAGGAAATGAGATTTGGAAGTACAGAAAATACAACTTAGTGAAAAACTCAGCATAGCCATGAAGTATCAAGAGATCGTGTAACCATGAGATTATGTGCATTAATGGAAACAGACAAGCAACTTGTAACAAACATATAGGTTCAGTACTAGGAGCTTTGATGAGTGTACTTCTTTTATACTATTATAATACAAAAGAATATACACTGTTTTCTTTTATTTTCAGAAGATCTAAAAATAATTCCAGCTGTTAACAGAGACTTACCACACCTCTAAATGATGGCGGAATTAGGCCACAATAAATTGGGACAAATGAACTACAGATCAATGCCTGCAGGAAAACGAGATTATATAAATTAAAAACAGTAACTGCTCTGTTACTGAAGTTATCATTTGCATTCATCTCTTCAGATGCTAGCAAAGCCAACTGAACAAGCAACAAAAAAAAAAAAAAAAACAACACCCAGGAAGTCCTCTTACATAATTACTAAAAAAAACAAAGTTATAATCAAGTATTATTTCATACAAAGGATGAGGACATTCAATTTTGTTATTAATGTAATCATATTTCATCTTTAAAGAAAGATTTACAAGACGATCATCTGTAGAAATATTAATTAAAAAAGTTTACTTTAATTCCCTTAAGGTACACATTCTCTGAGAAAGCCATGCAACCACTACAGGACACCCGCACGATTCCAGAGGAATGATATTGTACTAACTTTTACACTGATATTAAAAATTATTTTAAAAAGCTACTTTTTAAATGCTTCCTGACCACTGCTTTTATAAGAATAACTTCGCAAAATATTCTTCATGACAGATACAGTTGCTTTAGATGCACAGCACTTTAAAGGCATATCTGTTTTTAAGACTGATCTCTTGCACACCTACTCACCTCATTCACAGTTACATTAACTGGAAAAACTTGTAAATGAGTATCCTAATAAAGTTTGAATTAATTTTTAAAGTGCAGTCAAAGTAACACTGACTTAAGATGTTTAAAAATCAAAAACGCAACAGAAGACATTAAATGGACTCAAGGCTACCAAAACCTCAAAAAGTTGCCAAAACCAAACATACCTGGACTACTTCTTCTTTAGAATTAAAATTAGATATCAGTGTGTTTTTGCCATCTGAGACTCTAGTTAGCGAAATGCACAATCTGCCCGATGACAACAGGTGAGTGTTTTCTGGCAGATTTCTCATCAAGCCATCTCTTATTATCTTTATCACATTAAATGAAGGATGAAGAGGACCAAGATTCCGCTTTCTAGCTTCTTTGGCTAACGCTAGAACATCTGCACATGCTTCAGCTGCAAATAAAACACAGTTCATTTAAAGATGGAAGTAAAAACAAACAAACCCCACGCTTCCATTACTAAAGCATGTCTAGAGCTCCAACTGGCTGTCAGCATGAAAAAAAAAAAACAAAAAGACATCAAGAGATTTTTAACACAGAAACTAACAGCCCATCAGTGTTTAGCTGAGTCTGAGTTTTCTGAGGAAGAAAAAAAAAAAAAAAAAAAAAAAAAGGAGTCACTAAGACATTCAAATAGTTGTGTTCTGGTGAGGACCCAGCCACTAAGTTATTTATATTTGTTATTGCCATATAGACTGTAGATGTAAAACACCCATTTGAAATACTCTAATTAAAAATTATTTATCCTGGAAACACGTTCTTTAAGAAGAAACAAAGATGAGTAACCTTCCAGCAGCACAGACGTATTCCATATGCAACATCTACAAAAATTACATAACACACAGATTTAAGCTCCACACTACCTCTGCTGAAGAAGCCTTGGTTCATCACAGCTAGTAAAATTTGTTTGACATTAACAACACATACTGTTACAAGACACAGCAAAGGAAACATTTAGTGGAAACCAGATAGGGAACCTCAGCAGGTTAAGTTTTTAAAGCAGTAGGTAAGGAACACAGTGGTGATTTGCAACACAGGTCTCCACTTAAATAGGCTGTTTTATTATTATTATTATTATTATTTTATATAAGATGTCTGTTACCTATCGGCTTAAATTTTCTCCAATTAAATCAGCATTTAGAAACTAGAGCAAACCACTACAGAGAACCATTGTTCCTACAGGACACCTACACTGCTCTAACAATCACACACAGCCATGTTTAACACGACTAACAGAACAGCTCATCCACCTGACTAAGTTTTGTTTAAACACTGAGTATTATGCTCCTCCAGGGCATACTTTGGGGATATTGCCTGATAAGCCAGTCAGCTTGGAAGCGGAAGGGGAGAAGGGGAAGGAAGGTCAAAGTAACAGGTCATTAACCTGAGTGATACATTACAAGGTCACCCACAAATATGTTCAGAACCTGCAAATTTTAACTTGCATAGCTCGTTTCTAGAACAGATAGGATTCGACTTACCAAACTAATCATCAACACTGCACTAGAAAGAACTCCGCTTAAGCTTTGGAGTTCAATTTTTTTTAAATATTGTTTTTCTACAGTATTATTTTCTCCTCTCGTGTAATAATACTTCAACCTTTCTTAGCATACTAAGTCACACAGTTTTCTTCTAAGCATGGCCATCTGTGTGGGTGACCGCAGCATTACAAAAACATCAAGTATCCAAGACACCTATGGAGAAGATCTAAACTGTGAGCACCTCAACGCCTCCTGTTTGGATCAATCTAAAATGCACATCATCCTCTCAAGTACAACCACCTCCAACCTCCTCCCTTCATCTTTCTCTGATCTCACAGCAGAAAGTTTCCCCCTCCATCCAGCAAAGAACTCTTCCCCCCGCCCCCCCCATGTTCAGTGGCTGCTTACATTAACTCAAACTACATACTCTAGCCAACAGACAACAAAAAGCATGAAGAAAGCCTTTACTTAAAACATCCAGGTACAACCCCCCAAAAAGCGAACCATACAAGTCAAATTAAGTCAGAAATTCTGTATACAAACACAACAGTAGTTTTATGTGCAGAGACAAGGACATGAATTTTGGGCTGAGTTCAGTCAAGTTTTGAACATTTCCAAGGACAGAGATCCTACTGCGTCTATGGGCACCTATCCCTACATTTTCCCCATCCCATGGAGATTTTCTTTTCTTTGTATCATAGAATCACCAAGGTTGGAAAAGACCTCTCAGATCATCAGTTCAACTGTTTGCCCATCACCAATGTTTCCCAGTATCTGCTCAGAATTCCCCATGCTCCAGCTGTGCCCCTTCCACCACACATCTCTCAGGAAAGCTGACTCATCTTTCTTCCTACAGTGAATGGCAACTGTGAAAACATGTGGGATGTACAGCCACAACTGCAGAAATAAATACTGTGTATTACACAATATCAGTGTAAAAGAGCCGCACAGTACAAACCAATGAAGTATATGAAATTATTATAATGCTTCTTAAGACCTTAATGGTGACCCTCTGCTTTCAAAGAAGCATATAAAATTAGCAGCTATAAGGATGCAGAATTAACATGGGTATTCCCTCTTATTGTAATAATTCAAAGATCTTAGAATGTGGCTGCTTTTGATATGTCTTCTAATAACCTCAAGTGTCTTTAGAAAAGATAGTTTCTAGGAGAGACACTCTCACCCATAAAACTTAGTACCAGGGATAGTGCTCACAAACACACTAGTTATTCTATTATTTACAGATAATTCCACTTGGCACATAAGAAAGAGGTGACACTGGAATAAAATGAAGTTTGCAAGTCTTAGTTCTTAAAACACTAAAATTCTTAAAAGCCGCGGATATCAAATATTTTCAGGTAAGCAATATGAACTGTTTTTGAGCTTATAAGCACTTCTAATATTCAATGCAGCTTCCTAGACCTTTTAAGTAATCTACAACCAATTAGAACTTAATACTAGACATGGACTAAAACTTTTGCCATTTTATTGAAGAACTCCCCAAAATTCTGAAGAGAAAAACCAAACACTCTCTCAGTTCAAAACATGTTCTCATTGTTTTCTCCTCTCCCTCTGAAATGTAAATATACAGTCTTACAGTTCTAAGCCCGTTAGGGGTACCACGAACAAAGACTGCCAGTTTTGAGTCACAAGCCTTTATGCAACAGATCTTTTTGTTCTAAAAGGAAAATCATTACCGGATTCGCAGAAATTTCACACACTTCTCAAAACACATTCTAACCACTATTTAAAACAGCTTAATATTTTATTGTATCAAGCTGCTTTAACAATTCAACATGTCAAGTTTACTAGGCCAATATTTTGGGGCTCTCACAAGCCCTCAATAGCATGGTACACTTCTCGCACTGTCAGGCAAGCAATATTTCACAACAGAGTGCATTTACTTGCAAACTAGTATCTGTCATCAAGAAATACCTGGTACAGACACAAAACAGCACTAACTCGATTACTTAAATCACAGCCAGACCGGTAGAACACCTAGTTACCCTGAGCTGGAAGGGACTCACGGTGGTCATGGTGTCCAACCCACTGCACTGTACACAGAACCACCCAAAACCAAACCCCACTCCCGAGAGCTGTGACCAAACACTGCTTGAACTCCAGCAGCTCAGTACCACGACCCTGGGGAGCCTATTCCGGTGCCCAAGTTCCCTCCGGAGTTATTCCTAACAACTTATTGACATCAGCCACCTTAAATCAACACCTACCACCTTAACCAACCCACCGTCTAGCTGGCGATACCGAGGCCAGAGAAGGGAAGCGCGCTGAAGTCAGCATCAGCGCTGATCGTACCTCACTCAGCCTCACCCTAATGGAAGGAAGGGAAGCTATAGGGGCAGCAGGGCAAAGCTAACTGAAGCTCTAGCGCAAAGCAAACCGGAGCAGGGACGCGCTCGTTTCTCAGCAAGGAGCCCTGCGCTGCCTCCAGCCGCGGGCCGGGCCGTGAGGGGCGTTTCCCGCACAGCCGGCAGCGCCGCCCCGACCCCTACACAACCGCAGGCAGCCGGCACCGCTCGGTTCGACGGACTGCCGGACGGACAAGGTCGGCCAAGCAGGATCGCGGCCCGCCACCGCCGCCCCGCACTCAGCCTGCCGCCCCCGCCCGCCCCGCTCCGCTCCGCTCCACTCAGCTCCGACCCAGCGAGCCGCCTCCGACGAGCACGGCGCCGGCCAGCGCCCCGGCCGAGGCGCCGTAGATGTGCCGGGCGTCGCGGATGATGTGCGGGGCGTGCTCCTGCAGGCAGGTGGCCGCACCGATGTGGTAAACGCCCAGGAAGCCGCAGCCGGCAAAAGAAACGCTCCAGCCGCGCTCGCGGTCCAGCATGGCCAGCAGCGAGGCAGGACGCCGCCGCACCGGGCCGGCGCCGCTCCCGCCGTCGCCCCGCCGGTCAGCTGGCGGGGGCCCTTCTGTGCCTTTACATGGCGGCCTCGCCCAGCACCGCCCGCCCGCCAATCGCCCGCCGCCCCTCACCGCGTCACGATGGCACAAGGCGGCACAGCCAATCCGCGGGCGGCCTCAGAGGAGGCCCCGCCCCGGGGCGCGGCTGCGGCATGCCGAGGCCGGGAGGCCGCTCGAGGCCCCGCGCCTTTTAGTCTGTAGGTGAGGTGGGGAGATAGCGTTGTGTGCTGTGTTGTGGTCCAGGTCAGTAGAGTATATAGCTCGATGGGAAGCTCTCGGCTCTGCGTTTCTCAGCCGCGGACCTCGTGCGTGGGGTAGAAAGTGCAGATTTAGCAATTTTCCCATTATCCGACGCTCAGAAGATCATAGTGTACATGTGATGCATTTAAAACAGCATCCCGTGACACTACAAACAAGTACAAGGAGAGCAGCTCGATTCATCTAAAGCCCCAGCAACCAGCAGCAGCCAGGCATCTCCATGTGCCCAAACACCTCCGGAAGTTCTGTAGCACAGCAGCACTGCTTGACAGCAGATGATTAATACAGCACCATAGAATCACTGACTTGGAAAGGGTCTTCAAGATCACGAAGTCCAACCGACCACCTGACCTACCAAGACCCACCACCAACCCACACCCTCCCATAACCACCTGCAATGGTCTGCATAGCGCTGTGTGGTGTGCTGCTGTGTCACCCCGCTAACTCACCAGGGAGCAGACCCATTTGCCAGTGCAGCGCTATGGAAGAGCTGTCTCATGGCCCAGATTAAAAGGTGCCATCCTTGAGTCAGCACAGCCAGACTGGTGTAGCAATATCATCAAACTTTCGGGTCTGCAGGGTGTTTTCTTCACCGCTAGCTCAGATATTTCTGTGGAGAGTTGCTCTGCAGGCCTGAGAGGTGCTTTAAATGATTCTGTGCTCAAGTGCTCTGGAAATCTCAAAAACATTTAGGGCAGGATTTATGATTATGAAAAAAGGCACCGGTTTCCTCTTGTAGTATAAGAGGAACTAGTAGTTGTATGTGACTCCCATCCCACTCCACAAATCCCAGAGTTTCCATCAGGATCCTGCTGTAATGCTGGTAGAAAGCGAGTGGCTCAGAAAGGAATTCACAATGTGCTCCCCAAAGCTGTGCTGTAAGAAAAACAGAACAGCATCTGAAACCCTTTCAGATTTAATTGCCTGTCAGGGCTGCTGGAAACCTATTCAGCCGCCTGCATGCACCATCGTATCTTAACACCTTAAAAGAGACAGAGAGGAGCTCACACTTTCAAAAACACGCCTAGGGGAGGTTGTGTTGTGCAATTTATTTGCAGGGAACACTGCCAGGAAGAGCAAGAGTCAAGCTGTTTTTCAATCTGAGTGGCTGGAAGCCAATTCTGAAAAGTCACAAGGTAGTTTTACCAGCAAGATCTTGAATAATCCTTGGACAAAATATGTGCTATCATGAGGAAGTCTGAATTTTGTCTCTAAATGAACACCATAAGCACTAGACCATATTTTCAGTTTCCCTGTCTCTAACAGCTCCCCAGCCACCTGCATCTGCTTGGCCCATGCATCTTCATTCGTTCATCTCACCAGTTCCATAGGCAGAGCAGAGAATGTTCTCAACCCAATCCTACCTGTCCTTGTGGTGCTTCTCTTCATTCAGCTCACAGAGAAGGAAGGAGCTGAAAATGGAGAGGGAGCCACATCCTACACTTCCTAAATTTAAAAGTGAATGATCACTTTTTCCTCCCCGTTTTCTTCTAAAAGAAAGAGCCATCTCTTCTATTTTTGTGGCTTCTTGTTTATTTGTTTGTTTGTTATATTCTATCCACTCTTGCTCTCACACTACTCAGAGCTTACATACAAGAAATCACCATTTCTTAATCCACGCTTTTGAAAAAGAGGCACTGAAGTGCTCAGAGAGGGACAGATCTGACCAGCTGCAGAAACTGGACAGGGAGAGCCAGTTAAATAGCAGGGGAGCAAGGGATTCTCAGGGCATTATTCCATCAAGAGATTTTCCAGTGCTAATCTCAATTTTGCAGGCAGAGATCAACTCCATTTTACAAATTATTTTTAGCCCTAAGCTGTCACTACAAGTCTGTTCCTGAACCTCATTTCTTTAATAGTTAGGAGTCTTTGCATTTCTACCGTACAGTGATACACAGCCATTCATTATGATCTATTCTTACACTCTGTTCTTTTACTTTAGTAACTCTTTCTTTCACTGACAATGCACAGAGTGATGAGCCTCGTTCTCTGCCAGCCCTCAGCCGTGACACTCAGGTAGCTGGGCTCCTCCAGCCCTCTGTCATGAGACAGGTGCTGCAAATGTGCCCTGACCAGTCCTGTAACCAGTCCTTTGGACAGGGCACCACTAAAGCCATATAGTTATAGTCTTTACTGGGGAAGCTGAATCTAATTGTGATTAGTTATGTGATTGACTAATACATCCAAGTCCTTCCTCATCTCAGCTTAAATGTTTTGGTTTGGTGATTTTTTGTTGTCGTTGCTGCTATTTTTGGGGTGGTTATATTTATTCTATTTTATTATTTTTTTAGAAATATTTTCCTCCTTACACAACACCGAGTTTTCTCTATACTGTACTCCTCCCTCCTGCACATGCCTATTCTTTTTTAATACCAGTTTTTATCTCTTTTGACTGCTCTGCAACAGATCTTATAATTTCTCTACTATATCTTCTCCAGCTTTTTAAACAGCTTCTCATGCAAAATATCACCAGTAGTACATGTAGACAGGATGGATCCTACTTCCCTTGCTTGGAAAACCAGCTGTCTCATCAAAAGGGTAAATTTGTTTAAAACACTGAGCCTTTGGCTAATCACTTGCCTATCTCATCTCCTTTTTATCTTCAGGCCTATAAAGATAATTGTTCTTCCTCTCAAAACCTGTTCAAATCTTTTGTTGTTGTTGTTATTGTTGTTCACATTAAATTTATTCATTTAATCCCAGGTACAGGTTTATCTGTTCTGAATCTCATAGCTTTTTAGTATAAAAATCCTATAAGCTAGCTCTGAAAACTGGGCCATTTGAGAAAACTGATGCAACCTCTTCACAAGCCCTGCCAACTAACCTTACTGTTGTACAATATGCAATTTCAAAATTGTCTTATTTTATCTCACATATACTGTGCTGCAATCAGTGTTGCAGGCATCCTAAATCCTTTACTGAATGCACTCCATAGTCATTTTTTCAGTAAGCACAGGGAAATGAAGTAAGGCCTTAGGCAAAGTAATAGAAATTTAGTGTTGTTTGATGGAGTAGCAGGAAATGTGCATGCAGCTTAAACATCTGCTTACAGATGCCAACCAAGCCCAGTGCTTAGCATGTAAATTCAACAGGCGTGCCATCTGTCCATTATGTAGCCACTGTAAGCTTCTCCCTTAATCTTTTCCTCTTAGCTACAATGCGAATTATGATTTAGGTGTGCCGTTTTCCTAAGAGACTGATTAAACCATTGTAAAAAAAAAAAAGGTATTTCTACAGTACTTACCACTACTTAGAAGAAAGATACCACTGAAGTACTAAGTTTTACTAAAGGCTTATCATTTATAGATAGAGGAACCACATAGGACAAAGCATAAGTAGGAGGCAACAAAGGAGCACTGCTGGACAGGTGACAAGTAATCAGGTCTGAGATCTTGGGGGGAGAAAGAGTATGAGCTCTGGTCTTTTTGTTATTCCATAATTCTCATTTATGTACCCTGAATATGCCAATTTGTCAGAGGAATTAATTATAATCAATAAAAGATGGATTTAATATCCTATAGTCAACCTGTGTTGTTTGGGCACATCCTACTACTATTTGGGTGCTATCTTCTAAATTGGAGGTCAGAAGTCCAAAAAGTGCATGAGGAATCACAGGGCCAGGGCAAGGAAATGCTGCTTTACAGAGGGAGGTGAGCTAAGGACAAATACTAATCATAACCTGGAAGGGAGTCCCATTATATTCTTTGTGCCAAGGCTCCACATGCACACTGCTGCTCTGCTCACTGACTTCTGCCACAAGATTTATTTCTGGAGAGCAAGGACTGAAAATGTTATTTACACTTTCCTGAAAATAGTCTGTTATAGTTTTTCATCTATTAGCAGCACCAGCTAAATTACCCTCTACTCTATTAGCCTTTACATAATTCTTGGCCAACAACTGGATTCCAGATCTTCCTAAAAGTTGTATTGACCAACAGACAGATAGTTTATGGCACTATTTTTCTGTTCACACAGTCCATTAGGCTTTCAGAGGCCTCAGGTTAACTGCTCAGGTTTCATTGCCAAGAGATTGAAAGTAGGTCATTTTAGTGAAAGACACTGACCTGCTTTTTCCTTGGGTCTGACCTTGCTAGTCTCTGAGAAAATTATTAGGGTTTGGATTAATGTTTTGGTGAATATATTCCTAAGCTATTTTAGTAAGGAGTAATAAACCTACACAAATTTCAGCATATATTCTAAAAATTGGTTTGTACACAGCTAATGGTAGATGCTGACAGTTTCTAAGCAGTTTCAATACAGCTTCCAAGCTTCACTTCATAGTTCTAATGTATGCTTTGAACTAAACTGAGAAGCCTGTTCTGAGTTTTATTTGGCAGTGGACTAACAGACACTGTTTTAGGCAATGGGAAAGCAATCATAAAGATGTATAGGACAGGAGCAATACAAAAATCTATAAGCAGGTAAAGCTATCTCTGGAGTTTTCTGTGGGTTTCTGTCATAATCTTTTTTAAGGAAGAAACAATCAAGCAAAACCTAAAACAAACAAGCATGCAATTCACTTTAGAAAACAAAACGGCAATTTCACGTACCTTTTGCTAGGATCCAGCACTAAGTCATTCTGTAGAGATGAACTCCTGTTTTCCCAGTAATGACTGATGCCTGAGGAGAGTAGAGCCAGCTTTTGAAAATTTCAGTGCAGCGCATTACGCTGTATGCTCTTGGAAAATTGAAGACCAATACTGGAAGCTATATTAGAAGAACTTTATTTGGTTCCTGGTAACAAGGAAGCTATTTTATAAGTATTGCTGAATCTCCAAACAGGAGATCTTCTGAGCAACGTTCATCTAAATACACTATCTGTTGAAATGCTCCTTCTACCACCAGCCTTCACTGAAAGTGATATGGGAAGAGAAAATGTAGCGTTCTTTTTTTAATTCAGTTTTCAAAACATGTGCTAAGTAACAAAACATTCAGCGCATTTGCCTTTGACTAGCTTGTTTGTCAGCAGGTCTCTGTAAAGAACAGAACAGACTTTAGGCATGATGCAAGTGACACATGCTATCATGCACTGTGGATCATGGTGCTGCTAGCAAGAGTCTAGTTAATTTGCAGCACATGTAACCCACTAATCAAGTGCTCATTATAATCAAAAGTACGAGTATCCACCTCATGCTGAAGGAATTATAACACTGACTGAATAAAAATCAGTTAAAATTGTCCATATTTTCATATTTGGAGAGTGGCTGGAACCCGTATAACTAGTTCTGATAGAAGAAACATTGAGTTTTCATATCTTGAATTCCTTGGTGTGATCTGTTTTTCATCCTCCGGGTTAAATAAATCTTGAGAGTAGCAATTTGTTTCTCACGCTTGATACCACAGCTGTTGCCTTTATTCTTCATAATTTCATGATTATTACACAGAACAAATGGCTTAATGCTATTTCACATTAATATGGTCAAAAATTGGTCTGCTGTATTTTCAAAGCATTTTTGTTTCCTAACCTTGTGGCCCGATTTCTATGTGGCAGTAGTCTATTGCAAAAGACCACTTGCTGCTTTATATATCCTACATGTATTAAAAGAGAAACAGCAATGCCTGTGCCCACTGCTGATTTGCAACCTTTGCTTTTCTCATTAGTTATTTTTAAAGGACTAGGAATTTTTGAGGTGGAAAACTAATAAAATTGGGTATGCTAACAAACTCAAGGGAAAATTGAGACCTCCACTGGTGTTAGATTTTTCAGATCTTGTCTTACAAAGCACAAGTTCCTTTTTCTGCTTGTAACGAAGTTATTGGAATTATGTTTTCTCTCTTTAAGCTGTGTCATTTTTACATTAACAATATTTTTAAATAATAATTCTAGCTATTACTATATATGTTAACTGCTGTGTGGTAAATAATTTTGTGACGTAGAAACCTGATTATCTTGTCATAAAAAGGCCTAGTAATCAACATTTTACAACTGCTGAGACAGTGTCACAGCCTCCTCTATGGTCTTGACCTGAGAAGCAAACCTGTTATTGCTCTAAAGATTAGGTACTTGTCTTCCCAACTCTAGTACCAGTGGTATTCAGGAAATTGCTCTAGAGATAGATATGTAGATAATGAATCATTTATCCAGCCGAAAACTTCTCAAGAGTTATGATACATTTCAAGATAATCCATTAAGATTATTCTGTATTATTTTGTATTCACCTACTTACAGAGGTTTCCATTCTGTACAGAAATTTGCTACAGAAACAGCTGATCCTTCACACAGCACTGAGAGATGAAAATAGAAAATTGTGGAACTAGCATTTGTAATAAAAGGAAATTATTGCTTGTGTAAATAGGAACCAGTATAATTAGTAACCAGTAAGCTGCTTATCGTGCATTAGCCCCTTTCTTAACATTTGAAAATGTGGTAAGAAATTCTGGAGAGAGGATTAAGGAGATGAGCATAGGTGAAGATGCAGTCAACAGAGTATGTGGGTGTAAATAGTAAACACTGTGTACAAATGCAGGTGTTTATCATAGTAGTCCTAGCTCTCTTGATTCTTTAAATATCACAGATTTGAAATTTCTCTATTTCTTCCAGTTGGAGAAGGGAAGAAATGGATACCAAACAGTTGTACTTTGCAAATGACTGGATGACAGAACCATATAATGAGAGCATAATGAGAGCAGGGATTGCAAAGTGCCACAGAAGGTTACCCAAAGGAGTTCAGACAATTTTAGTCTTTCAGTACATTAAATACTGAGCTTTTGGAAAGCAGTACTAACCTGAGAAGTCAGTACTCTTTGCTGTGTTCATACAAACATCTGTGTACAGTTGACTGACTGGAAGAACTACTGCACCAAGAAATAACTGGTTGTCCTCTGGGGTGTTTCTCAACTTAAGCAATTCTACTCCTTGACAGTGAACTCACAGCCTCACTGTGGTCAAGCCTTCTTGCTGTTTTTGCAAGCTAGGTGACTTCAGGAAAAGGGCTGTACAAGAAATAGCAGAAGGAAGGAACATTCCTTGCAGATATTATGGGGAGAGAAGCTGAGGCTGGAGACAGCCTAGGTGCATGTGATGTACAATGCCTGCAATGCACAATGCATGCAATGCAGTGTTTAGCAACCTTTCTGAGCAGAACAGCTGTACTGTATACATAGGGTAGGATTGTAAGTTATCCTGGTGTTGCAGAGAAGCTAGATGATCATGTGTCATGACCTAGTTTAATATTGTAGCTCGTTAGTTGCTAGTTTTCCTACATGTGAGGATGAAAAAGGCAACTGGTAGAGTCTGCCTTTTCCCAAAAGGTCTCAGAGTACCCTGAAGTAAGTTGAAGAGCTGGAAGTTTGAAGCAACCAGTGGAGAATACCACTAGAGAAAGTAGCTGAAAATATCAGAGCTGGCTACAGCTCCATCTGTGGGCCAAAGAGATGTTACAGAAGTGGTCCTAAATGACTTTCTTCAGCCTCAGCCTCTGTTTCAATTACTGAATTAATATAAAGAGAGTGACGGGCAAGGCAAGAGCCTATAGCTATAGCATCCTATAACTTTGCTTGTCAGGAATAGAGAGCTTTTTCTATTTGTTTACAGAGTGAAGATGTTATTTAAACTCAGTGAGGAATGCATCTAAGCTATGCATCACTCATTGGCTTAAAGTAAACATCCATCCTCACATTCTCTTATTGGTTATTTTAGGCTGTTAACTGTGCTGAGCCCTGGTTATTGCAAATCCCTTTTTGAGGAATTCACAATTCTTCCCATTTGTTGCACAGGAAATTTAAGCATAGCCTAAATTCAGGGCTGTAAATTTTATCCCAGGGGATCAAGCTTTTCAAGGTAGCCATTGAAACAGCCAGTACACCTCACTCCTCTTGCAGATGTAATTATTTCATTTTAATATAGCTGACATTAGATAATATCTAATTGTTTAGCTGTTCAGTAGGCAGATTATATGCACAGCAGAAACTGAGAAACTTCCATGTTCCCAGCTTATCCAGGAATCCTACAGAATTTCACAATCAGCAAGAATTTTACTCTGGACTTCCAATATCATTAGGTGTTTGAGTGCCATCGTAAATCAATTACCTATCTGTTGTTACTACAATTAAAATGAATACCAGGTCCAAATCTTGCACTGTAAATCAACCTATTCTTCAAATCTAGAACTTGCGTGCTAGTGAACTTGCATGTAGTTTTGAAAAACAGCAAATCACTCCACTGGAGTGAAACCTTTACTTTGAATAGGTCTTAATTTGTTGCAGTGATTTTTTTTCTCTGAGAAAAGTAGTATAAAATTTGTACTAGAAAGATAAAATGTTGTTCTATACCCATAAAATTTGACAGCAACAATAGCTGACAAGTGACTTACACCTACATGATAAGTCTTCTAGAACTTCATTTGAGGACCAGGGATAACTAGAAAATGGACTGCATGTAGTTTTACGGCTTAAGAGGAGCAGAGCTGTGACAGGAACTACCACTTCTCTTTTGTCACTGAAACTCAAGAGAAAGGGGCTGTAGCTCCATCTGTCCTGGAAGAACAGCCGGAAAGAATAAACAGGAGGGGCAGACTGTGAGAGTAGAAATGCTTAACAACATCAGTTCTCTCTAACACGTACAAGGCAAAGTCACCCAATGTCCCCTGTACATGGTTAGTGTGCTTGGACCTCTGTAACCCCCTTATCAATTCTGAAGCAGTTGTATGAGGAGGAATTCCTCATTGTACTCAAACTCACTCTGTAATCCTATAATAAGTCAGTGGAAGTCTTTCCTTTGACGAAGGATTCTGGAACATATCCTTTAAGTACAGGCATAAGGCTTTGGAAGATGGGTGTCACATGACAAGAATGTAGAATGTGGTGGTGAAGAGAGAGTTAAACAACTAATCTTTGGACAAAGCAAGCATTTGTCTGGGCTTGCTACTTCTTACACTGTTGTGCAACAATCTTGTAGGTAACACAGCTGAAGAAATTGAAAAAGGATTTCAGAGCATGTAGGATGAGAACTGGAAGATGGACTTTTGCCCCCTTTAGCCATTAATACAAAGGCTGCTCCAAAAGTAATGCCTCCTATTTTATTATGTTGGCTCTATGGCAGTTGAGGTTGAATCTTCCAGCCAGTACCCCAGTATATTTTGTTGCCATGTGACAGATGGAAGTAAAGGGCAGTCTGACAAAATGCTGTCTGACATGGAAGTGTGGAAGAAGCAAAGGTGTGTCACTGAACTCCTCCACACATAAAAAATGGCACCCATTGACATTCATCAACACTTGCTTAGCATTTACAAATATCAAACAGTAGATGTGAGCACATAACACATCTGGGTGGTACATTTCCATTTCAGAAGTGACAACAGTGAGGTGAAAGAGAAGGCACATTCTAGGCAGTCAAGCACAGAACTGTGCGCAGAGCTGAATATCAACTTCAATGTTTTGAAAATGATGGTGGAATATTGCAAAGTTTGTACCAAGTGGGTCTCACGAATATTCACACAAGAACAGAAAGAACATCATATGCAAGTTTGTCAAGGCATATTGAACAGCACCGTTACTGTTGATGAGACGTAGTGTCACCACTACAAGCTGGAGTCAAAATTGCAGTCAATGGAGTTGCAATGTGAATTCTGCATTAAAGAAAAAGTTCAAGATGCAGCCTTTAGCAGAAAAGGCAATGTACACAATCTTTTGAGAAAGAAAAGGGGTTATATTTTTTGATTTCCTGGAACCCGAACAAACCATAAAATCTGACTGCTACATCATGACGCTGTCTAAGCTGAATGCTCAAACTTCCAGAGTCAGGCCAGAGAAGAAGAGAAGCTGTCTTGCAACAAGACAGAGCCAGGTCCCATACTGCTCTGAAGACCATAGAGCACATTGCCAATGCTGGCTGGACTGTTCTACCACGTTCACTGTACAGTCTGGATTTGGTGCCTTCCATCTGTTCAGCCTGATGAAAAATGGACTGCGTGGGTGTATAACCAAGATGTTATAATTGCAATATAATCAAAAGAGTAAGGCAAAAGCAAACAAGGATCGCAAAAGAGAATAAGTAGAAGAGCTTACCCTTGGGTTGAGCTCACTAGAAGATACCAAAAGAGGAGGATCTCCAGAAGAGATCCTTCCCCTCTGGTAGCCAGCTCTTAAATAGGTCCAGGAGGGATGGAGCCTGGCTCCACCCCTTCCGGCAGCACAGGAGAATTGCCTTCACCTGTGTTCCTCTGGCTGACTCAAGGCTCACCTCAGGTGATCAATCAGAGGTTCAGGCCGTGACTCAGCAGTTCCCATACAGTGGGCAACATTTTCCTAGCAACAACACCACTGTAGCAGCTGTGAAACAGTGGGTCACCTTCGCTGGTGCAGATTTTTTATGAGCACAGCATGCAGGCTATTGTTCATCACTGGTGAAAATGCACAGCTGCTGGTGGTGACTGTTGAAAAATAGTGTTTTGTAGCTGAGAATGTACTCTATCAAATAGTGTTATTGTGCTCTTTGTATCTGTTGTTGTTTCCAAGGAAGTAAATAGGAGGCATTACTGTCAGAGTGACTTAAGTATTTAGTATCATAGTTATAGTTGAGGCCACTTCTTTGGATAGAAAAAAATTGCATAAACAATGTAGCAGAGCCTGTACTATCAGAGAGACTTCTATTGGCCTCCACAGGAGAATGCTGAAGGCCTCATTTAACACAGTATGGAGAACAAAGCTTTGTAATTTACAGACCACCCTAAGATACATCTGCTAAAATACAAGCATTTCATTTCCCTGTTAAATGAATCGTTTTGAAACTAATACATGTAGCTGATCCAGCCATTTGATTTTGTATATGCAGAAAATTCATGTTAGAGACATTTTTTTAAACAAAACAAAACAAAACAAAAAAAAGGTCAGTACTGCCTGCTACAGATATTTTTGTTGCTGTTCCTCAAGAGAAAAATGCATGTACACTGCCATTGTGATTTGCTATTTTTCCATGTCCAAGTTAACTGATCACATTAACTGAAAAATAATAGTAATATGCAACTAAAATGGGTTTAAATGAAATATTTTACATTATTGGAAGCAATAATGCAATTGGAGTCATTGGCATCCATGGGTAGCAGTAGTACTTCTAACAAAATACATGAATGTATTCCTATGACATACCAGTGGCTGTTTATCATCTCTTCTCTGTCACTTTTTTGTTAATAGTCACTTTGTCCATTCTCTCAGCCAGAACTGCACAAAACCCCTTAACAGCTTTTCATTCTTACAGATTTCTTATTCTGAAGTAATTATGCAGTTTGTTGTCAGGTGTTCCTTTGGACTGCAGTACTGACATCCTTCCACTTCTACTCTAGTACAAGACTAAGGATCCTCAACTTTCTGATCCTTCCACATTTCATCCCTTTGCCTCTTATCCTTCCAATCTCTGCATGCTTTCCTCATCTGCTTTCATATTCATGTGCCTAATATCCTTTCCTCATTCTCCTGTCACTGTTCTGATATTTCTCTGATCTTAGGCTTACCCAATTCAGTTAGCTAGACTCAGAACAACAAGAGTGAATAGATTGTTGGTTTAAAAAGCTGAACTGGCTTAATAAAAACTAGAAAGCAAGTACCAGGGACAGTCTTTTCCCTTCTTGGCAGGAGCCAGCTGTTTGCTTGGCTGTGTCTAACACAACTTCACCTTAAGACTGGGGTCAGTGCAGTGAGGCTGTGGACGCTGATGCACATTTATCATCTTGTGATTTGTGGGCAGCCTTCCTTCCCCTCCCTTCAGTGTGCAAAGGAGAAGACACAACACGGTACCATTCAAAGTTGGTTAGTGGATCATTCAGCTGTGCCTGGCATGAGAATTGATTAACATTTACTTTTTCTGCCCTCTTTCACTCCTAAAAACACACCATTGAAACCAGATGGCTATATACCTTCATTCTTTTGGAAACCTCTGGCACGACAAAAAAAAGTTAAGGAAAAAAAAATTGGATTTTTTTTCATCTATTCCTCCCTTCTACTCACAAATCTGCTGTTTAACCCACACGTGTTCAGATACATTTCTATATACTTCTACTGTAGACCACGCTGCTTAAAATTTAGTGATCTTAAGTCATACACAACAGTAAGTTTCACCATTGTCTCATGCCTTAAATTCTTTTCCAAAAAGTCACGGTCTCTCTTCTCTCCCATAATCCATTCTTGTTGACTAATCTAGGTCACTGTGTTTCTCCTCCATCCCTCTCTAGCTGCCAAATGTCAACTTGCTGAAGGAAATTTGGCTGTGGATTGATATGTCAGTTATATTGTGAAACAACTGGACTGTGATCTTAATTTCCAACTAGTATATTCAGATAAATTCCTAAGTTCAACTTTACCCCATTGATAGATCTGCCCCTGACTTGTCACATGGAATACATGACACTACTCCAGAAATAAGAGTAAAGATAATGACCATCCTTCCCCTAACCAAATAATATTACAGCATGGTTTTGATAAGCCAAGAGCAAGGTATTTGCTTCAGTCAATTTTAAAAGCAAAGAAAAAAAGTTTCGTCTCAGTGAAGTCAAGCTCTAAGTAAGAGATGTCTCTATTTCTATTCCCATTCTTCAAGAAAGCATTTTGTCTGCAGTCTGCTGTCCAATGACTTCCTACTCAGCCCCATTGGTGAAACACAGACCAAACCCCTTCACATCAACAGCTGAACTGTGATTCTCATTTCAACCAAAGATAACACTCAGACCACAGTCCTGGTACCTAGATTAACCCCTTCTTTGTTAGTTCTCAAAGTGGCTATGCATCTCTGCACACTAGATTAAGATGATACTGATTACTCCTAAGAAACACAGCAAGGGCAAAGGAAGCTTGTAAAGACAGCAACATATACCAGGAAATACATTCCCTCTCCTACAGCAAATTCTTACACTTTTTATCCTGCTAGCACAATAACAGCTTTTCCCTGCCTCAGCAAAATTTCTCCATGTTCGTGGAAAGGGGAAGCTAATTTTATACCAGGTAAGAAAAAGCATCATTACTTTTCTTCCCCCCAGCTATTCAGTAGTACAAGTGAAGATTAACTGGAATACTAGAAGAAAGAAAAAGTTCAGGTAGTTAAGCAATCTTATCTTTACCTCTTCTAACCTCATTTGTTTCCAAGATCAACATAAACACAAGTTCTGCAAATTTAGGAAACAAAAACACCACACTGGGTAGTTTTCATCTTTATGCTGTATCAAATTTGCCAAGAAAAACTAGAAGCTTTGCATAATTTTATGGGTGCATTTCAAAGTTCAGTTAGATAATCATGCTTCATGTACAGGAAGTTTCAGTTTATTGTCAGGATAAGCTGTTATTCTCCTCATGCAGAGAAGACTTCCATATAGCTTTGCCTATTGCCATCATGCCACAGAAACTAATACGTCTATAGGAGAACTAACAACATAAGTACTGAAATACATTTTTAGGTTCTTCACTGCTTCAGTGTTATAGACTGAGATGTTAATCACAGATTAATTCCTTCTGGGTATTCAAATACCCATGTAAACTTTATGTGACAAAGCTGGGATTATTAGCATAAATGTTTTAACTAAATAGGCACATATATGCTCAGACACATCCTAACCTTGGTGTCTGCTTACGTTTTTCAGCCTTTTGAGTATCAAGAGAATGCTGCTTCATGTTCCTACCATAGAAAGCCTGGTCTCAAACAGCAAGATGCAACATCAGGAAATACCAAGATTCACTCATGATCAGCTGCCACAGGGATGACTACAATTTGTCTCAGTCCGTGCCCACTAGCTGTTACTGAGCATTTAATTCAGTTTTGGCAGATCTCTCTGACCATAGCCATACAAGCAGAAAGGAGATCATACTGAATCCTAAAGCAAGTGTATCCAGTGTATCCAGAGCTCCATAAGCATCTATTTTATGGTTGCATTTCACACAAAGTAGTTACTGAGATTGAAATGGTCGCTAACATTATAAACAACGTAAGAGGGAACAGCTGAAGTTGAAGTTCCCACTTCTAATTGTTATACCAACATGAGAGGTTATTTTTAAAGAGGTACTTGACATCCACGTGCTTTTTCACAAAGAAAAGGTGTACAGGTGCATATAAGAAGCCAGGAAGCTGAGATAATGACAAGTCTAGCTAGACAAAGCTATACATGGGACAGGATGAAGGCCAGAAGGCAAGACAGAGAAGCGTGGAAACAAATTGATCAATCTACAGAACACTGCTTTGTGGACACTCAGCTAGCTTATGAAGCTTGTTATGGCAAGCCAGGTGACTCCCCATGACCTCAGATGGCTGTACAAGCTGAAGCACCTGCTCAAGACTCAACAGCTGCTGTCTCATGGTGACTCATTAGAGCAACTCTTAGAAGAAGGTGACACCAGCTGGACTTACCAGGACTACTATCTTTCAGGTATTAGGACTGCTAATGTCTATATTCCTGCCTGTCCTTGAATGTCCCCTTTTTTTCATGTGTCGTAGCATGTCACTGAGTATGTTGTATGTGGTATTTTATGCATCTCATATCACGGGTAAATATTTTCCTTCACCTTTCAGACGTCGTAGGTAGCAGACTACTTGCTCTGTTGCCTTAACAACAGGCAGCCCTCCAACCTTCCTCCAGCATGTGCTACTATTCTGTCCCTATTAATCTGACCAAAGGACTTTTTCAAAGAGGAAATATTAAATATGGGACTTGCTACTGTTGTCAAGTACAAGCAATCTCTTCTTACCTGTTAGCAGTGTGTAAGCTATGAAAGCTAGCCCTTAACCCATCCTCCAAGAACTGTCCACTCCATGGAAAAAATAATCCAACAAACCTTCACATCGATGCTGTCTTTAAGAGGCCTTAAGAGGTTTATGAAGTCTACAGCTGAAAGTATTTGAATGGAGGTCACCACTGATGGGTCAACTGAGCTTAGTTATAATGCTATAATTCTGATGAGGAGCACGTTAAGACAAGCCACGCTTGTGCTTTTAAATCAGGCAGGTGAGGAGATGTCTAAAGACCATTTCAAACTAGCTGCAAGTCACTGTTCATTTCAAAAAACACAACTTCACATAATTTACGTTCCAAATGCTATGTCTCACAGAAAGTGTATGCTGCTTTTTTACCTCATAGTTTGATGGGAAAGTTCTACTGGAAGCTCTTGACTGTCCAGCTATTAATCCCTCTCTGATAAAGCACAAGAAGGTCCAATTCAAGAAGGTCACATGTGGGAGACCTATTGTATACATCTTGCCTAGTGTACATTCCAAATTACTCAAGCAGTTTATTTACACTGAGCTATAGAGCACTCTATCAGCTCTCAGCCCAAGATCTTAACAAACCTCTCAAAATTCAATCAGTACCTAAAAAAGTATTCCCACTGCTCCTGATTGTGAGCTCTTGTGATGTGTCCACTGAGGGGATGCATCCATTCCCTTCCTTATTATCTATTCTTAACTTTAGTGAACCCAGAACTTCAGCTCTACTTCTCTGCTTAATGCAACGCCATTATTATTTTTTCTTTCCTGAGGAGTCAAACCAGACCAAACCTATCCTCAAAATAAACCAGGTCTTCCAAATGAAGCATTAATGTATTCCTCATTCTGAAGAATGTGTGCACACTTCAGATTCAGCTAAGATAAAAATAAGGAAAAGGTGAAACGAAACCATCCCTGGATCTCCCTGTGATTTCCAATTGCAGCTAGGTGGCCAGGTTCCATAACCTTTACAAATGCCAAAAAAAACCAAGTGGATGAATACTTACACATTCACAAAGTGAGCTTAAGAAAATCTGTGCAGTATTCCAATCACAGTCACCATATTAGACTACAAAATGTTTTAATTTTCCCAGAACACAAATCACATGAGATTGCTTTCAGTTCTTCCAAGATTTTCAGTTTGTTTTCTTGTACTATGGCATGTCAGTAATGCACATGCTCTAAATTTAAAAAACAGTGTCCTGCAGTTCCAATAGGAATTACTTCTATGGTGCATTGTGTTCCTAACATGCATATTACTGTTTTTTATTGTAAAGAAAAATCTCATGTTCCATATAAATAATTAGTTTCCTGACATTCTATCAACAAGCCTGATTCCCTAATTGAAAATAATTCTCACTGAAGCACTTACTATCAATATCCTTGCACCTTTTATTTCCTCCCCCCAATAAACTCTGCACTTACAGAAGACTGCAGCTAATCCTCTCCAGAAGCAGATCAAAATACCACCACCGAGAAGCTGGCACAGAAGCAAGAAAAAAAAGTAAGAATGAACAGCTGAGGTTGGATAAAGGGAGGGCATAGAGAAGTAGCTGTTCAAGAGAAAGTATGGTGAAGTGGATGTCTGAAAACTGCTGTTTCATAAGCTAATCTTAGTGGGATCTGGGACATGTGCTGTCATTGCTTCAGAATATGAATGGTTAAGTGTAATGCACACAAAACAGCTGCTTTAACCGAGTTCAAGTGACCATCCTAATTCTATTTATAGATTTTATCTTTTGCTTTAAAACTGTCCTGTGTCAACCTTAGTGTGCAATTCCCAGGAGCAGCAAAATGAGTTTGATTCTCAGAACACTGCAAAGACTGACAATGCAAACAAGTCTGCCAATTTTCAATTCTCAAATAGATGAGTGCCATATAAAGAAGGACTGAGTAACCTATAATTCTTAAGTGACCCTTAAAACAAAAATATCAGGAAAGAGATGATGGAACAGAGAATGCTGCATTCAGGAAAACACTGCACTGCAGCAGTCATTTTCACAAGTTGAAGCATACATCAAGGGCACGTGAATCTGCAAGTACAATACATATAGTAATAAAGCATTCTTGCTGCAGATCATAAGATCCAGTTACATTTTCAGGATTCAAAACATCACAGAATGTTCTCTGTATTTGTTACGCGCGTAGGAAATCAGTATTTTTTCTCATTCTAACTGTTAGCTTTCTTTGCAGAAGAGGAACAAAAAGGCAGATCTAAGATCTACCCAATCAAGCACTCTTGCAAGGCACAAGGAATCATATACAGACCTTTGCTGGTACTTCTAACAAAGATTTGTTATAATCTGATGAGGCGTGGATCTCACTAGAAACCAGTGCTCAAATATTTAGCTGAGCTGGAATGTCATAGACCAAAAAAGTGAATGATGGTATAGTATTTACAAGTAAGTATATAACAAACATTCCACTAAACCATCATTGACTAATTCTTCAGTTTTTCCTGTAAATGCAATAATCTAAAAAGCAAGTACAGCACAGATTAACACAGTCTTGTTCTGAAAGCTTGGTTTACAATCTCAGCAGCTAAAATACATATATATAAGCAATGGTAGTTCTGGTTTCTCAAATCCAAAGATAGATCTAGTAAGCCAATTTTTTATTTTTTATTATTTTTTCTTGTTTCATCTGCATGTAACAGGATAGAATGCAATGCTGGTTTAGGCAAGTGAGAAAAACATGAGCAAGAGAACTAAAAATGAATTATGTTTGTCACGCAAGAGAGAAGAATCCTTTAAAGGTCAGATGTTCAAAATCCATCAAGCTGAATTTCTTAATAAATGATTGCATGAAGATGCTCTGACAGCCCCATTGAACATGTGCCCAGCTTTTGCAAATGCAACAGTATAATTAAAGAGTAGTTTGAACAAATGCTAGAAGAGTTAGGTCATGCAGTACCTAGAACTGCTGAGGAAAACAGAATATTGTAGCTGAACTTCTGTTCACTTTCCCTTTGCACTTATTACTTAGGTTGAGGTATCCTTTTTTAAAGAAAAAGCACTAAAATATATATTTAAATCCAAGACTGCTTCATCCCTGTGATAGGAGAGGTGAAAAGCAATGCACTTTATGCTCAATAAATGTTCCTAGTGTTTTCAGGCATGTTGATTTTTCCTACACATTCAAAGAAATCTCCTTTACTATCCATCTCAAAGTAGTGAGAAAGGTTCAGTGATGGCTGAATTTGACCTGATTTCTATCTGCTATTTAATATTTTCAGAAGAGAATCTTCTTTACTGTGAGACAGATGGAGCACTAGGGTACCTACAGAGGTTGTGGAGTCTTCTTCTTTGGAGATATTCAAGACCTGTCTGGACGCCTACCTGTGCAACCTGCTGTAGGGAACCTGCTTTAGCAAGGGGTTGGATGTGATGATCTCGAGAGGTCCTTTTCAACCCCTACAATTCTGTGATTGTGTGATAATATCTGCAGTTACGCATAGAAAGTCTGAGTTGCGTTCATTAGAACTTTCTTTAGAAAAATTCAAGACACTCAGTTTGGGGAACTCTATATGATTTTTTAAGAATAAATAGAACTAAAAAAATAATTAACATGGTAAGAAGCATTACTTGCAGAGCTTTAGAGCTGTGAACTAATTCCTAGCCTGCTGAGAATTAGGTTGCGAAAACAAACAAGGTCCCCAGCATTCTGTTTGTCCATTATCAAAAGAAATTAGCCAGAGACTCCTGGGAGACACTCCTGAAGCTTTTCTTCCTCCTGGCCACAAGAATTTTCTAGTCCACAGCATCCCTAGGATATATAGGATGTCACTTCATTCTTACTCAGTGTACAACCTAATGACCGGGCTACAGTCCAAGAAAGATGGATGATAGGGACTTGAATCTCTCACATGTGTTTTGCACTTTGTTTAACAAGACCTCCATCCAGATTCCTTTGGTGTAAACATAAAGGTTCATCTGCAAGAAAACCAGATGTGTTCCTTAGGCTTAGTATAGTAGGTTTAGATGTCATTGGAATACAGGTAGACATAGTTCTTGCCATCTGCTCCTGAAACAGCTTCCTGCACCTATCACACAAGCTACTGGACATAACCAGAACAGCTTGCAATATGAGGCCAAACTCAAATCTCCCAATGCAGAACTTCTGGTCAAGAGCTTCAACAGTCTCTTTCACCAGCCACTGTCTTTTCTGTGGTAGTACTTTATACAAACAAACGTCATTTTTTTCTAAATCATTCTGAGAAGGCTTTAATTATAAGCTTATTACAGCAAACTCTGCTAAAATGGCATTTTTGCTCAGCTTAGCTTCAGAAGTAGCTCCCCTGAAGCCTAATTTCTCAAATTAATCCAATACATCATTCCTGTCTTATGTAAACCGTGTGTGGGCATCTGGTGTTCCCTGAGTTGATATGTTCTGAATGGGCATGCATACATGTCCTGCTGGTACAGTTACAATAATTTTAGAGGGAGGTGCAAAACTAAGCTTTACAACGAAAGACACATACAAGAAAGAATTTATCATATTCTTATGAAGTCTGTTGCCCTGCTGTGTAGCTGAAGATTAAACAACCATGAAGTATCATGAGTCAGTTTGTGGCAGAAAGAACATAATATTGGACACATGGTAAACACTCCTACGTTTACCTTTGAAGAGGTTGCTATAAGTGAAGAGGCTTTGGTAAATCCATCACAAAAATTCCTGAAACAAAAGTATTCCATACATTTCGTAAGTAGTGAAAAGCATGAGTGGAAAGGTTAATAAAAGCAAATCAGGGATAAGAAATTAAGAATTCTTTTTACCAGCCACGTGCTGGTAAAACAATATCAACTTTCCTGGAATATAACCGCTAAAAAGGGAAACAATACAAATCAGATAAGTCTACATTCCTAATTCATATGATAACTTCCACAGGAATTAGTGAGAAAAAGAGTCAAAAGAGGACTAAGCATTTCTTTCTTTATTTATTTTAATCTAGCACTTATGTTTTCTTAGCATTTGGTACCTAAACAATAGTAATAAAGGTAGTTAGGAATCAGGTTGCTACATTTCAAAGGTTTCAAGTTATATTTAGCAGGTAGGCTTGCTACTGAAGGTATAATGTAGAGTGTTAAAAAAAAATATATAAGGCTATTGGCCAGTCAAATTATTGAATCACATCTGGACATGTGACATGCCCTTGAAACACTGTGAACTCTGTCCTCATTACATATCCACCCGCCGGAAATGACTGCAACCATTTGCAGGAGACACATGACATCCAAACTACTCACAGGCGATTTCCTGATGCAACTGATGATACATCCAGTATTATCATGAAACCACCAGCCTGCCAACCAATACTGTGCTTTAGTCCTTGTGACTGTTTGTCTGAAGGTCTGTATTGCTATCTGTAAGTACTAGATCAGGATGTAGCTGAAGATGGCCTGCAACCAAATCCCTGAACTTTGCAATTGTCAACATGTGGATTTGGCAACTGAAAGATGAGCTGTTTCATTTCCAAAACCTACCAGTGATTCAAACAGTGCCACTGGATGATATTCAGCCAAGCTCTTCCGCTTGTGTATCAGTTCAGAATTTGCAGAGTGGTGTTGAAGCCTGTCATGTAGCATGTAGACTAATAACATGGTTTGCTAATTTCCATTAAATATGTCTGGCCACTACAAAATTAATACTGGTAGTGTCACAGAACCAATTCCCCGTGGCATTTCTTACACAGGGAAGTTCTGTCAGTTTTGTGTAGTCATTCATCAGTCCTTAAGCAATCCATGCAGGCACCAGTGCAGACATTGTTCAAATCTTGTCCTGCTCCCTGGGGAACAGATTCCTTGTGTTAGGAAAAAAGAGAGAGCCCATCTTCTCCTTCCTGCTCCACACAGGCCTTTGGGGAGTGCACTTTGCACAAGACAACAGATGGTATTAACGAGATGCCATAAAGTGGCTGCTGCCACTTACACAGTAAGCCTTAGCAAGGCATAGGAGAAGTCTGGCACATAATTTCTCCAGTGCTAGCAGCTGTTCTGTCTGCTGTTATTTACACAGATAAGAAGTGTAGTTCAAAAATTGTATGAGAAAATCTCCCTTTTTTTTTCAGCAGTATTTGCTTGCTACAGCACAAACGTCTGGAATAACTGAGAGGGAGATTTACTTTGCCCTGCATTCACCAGGCAGTAAGGTAACAGTCCACACTTATGACTTGTGCTCTCTAGTGTGAGCTGCAGGAATGACATTTTGATACTTTGAGTAAGTACCTTACTCAAGGTATCTGTCACCACACTTCCTTCAGCATCTTTAAGTTCTTTCCAACCACTGTTTTCCTACTTCTGAGTTTTCTGTTAGAGTCTAGCATCCCCTCTTCCTCAGACTAGCTGCAGCAGAAGTTGGTAGGTCTCTATTACATTTAGCTCTGTAGAATCTGTCATCCTGGACTGCCTAGAATTAGAGGTGAGGAACGAAAAAGAGTCTTTTACAATTCCTCTGTATGCATTCCACACATCTATGAACTCAATGAGTAACAAGGACACAGCAGAGGTGACAAAATTTTGCCTTAGGCAACCAAAAAAAATAAAGCTTCCTCTAAGGATAAGAAAGAAGTAAGCTAAATTGATTAAATCATACATGGTGTTACCTGTTTCTTATTCACAATGCAAGATATGCAGCTGAAGGTAGTCCTGTAATGGAAGCACTGTTATATCTAAAGTTCACAGATAACATGCATCAGGCCCAACCTGCCCAAAGGCTCCAATCGAAGAGAAGAAAGGAAGATTTTTCATTGATTGTAGTCTGTAAAAGTTACTTTCAGTTTTCTACTGCACCACAAACAGGCTGAATTAGTCTAAATTTGACAATTGTTGTAGGTATGTGCTCACATGCTTACAGAATATAAAATAGAGAAACAAAATACTAACTTGACACTGGGGCTCTTGGGAATTAAACCAGTAGCAACTATTCATCAATTAGCTTGACAAATCTGCTCTGAAGTAGTAAATAACTACTTAAGTGTGCATGTGCCACACAGAATGCTCACAGTTGTGCCAAGACTACCAGTTTCCACTTAAGTTTTCGTATTTTAATGTCTTTAACTCAATGTAATAAAGTAATGATGCCCATAGTCATTTTAAGTGTGTAGATAGCCAAGTTTTTGATGACAAGGATTACATAATTCAGGTTGCATATAGTTCAATGTCAGCATTTTAAGTGCTAGTCAACATTAGACTAGCTTATTTTGAGATTACTATATAAATCTTTTAACTTCCTCCATGCCCCTTGTGTGGTCTTTCATCTTCTATCACCCTCAATTTGTTTTATTTTTGAGATCTTTAATGCTCCTGACTACAACAGGCTGAGTGCCATGCAATGCCTTCACCACCCAGACTTGAAAGCACTTGGCACATTCATCGCAGCATTCAGATCCTTCCATCTCTATCTGTTGAACACTTCTATTCTTCCTACACACACTACCTTCATATTGTCTCTCTCATCCCGTTCGTTCCCTGCCATCTTCACATGCTCACCTCAGTAGCAGAGGTCTGTTTATCTATTTTTAATGCCTTCCCGTCAATCCATTCCTTTTGTCCTTTCCTCTCCCACAAATTCATTAATAAATGAGGCAGAAAGCTGACTCACTGCTGTGCATATCCATTTTGTTTTCTGTGTTGGTTTGAGGCAGTGTTTGTAATTAACCTGCAGGGGAGACTGTTCTGTGCATCTCTGCATTCACATAAGAGATTGTGGAAGATGACATATTTACTGTTTTCTGGGATAAGAAGTCTAAACCATGATCAACACCTGTTTTGATAATTAAAGCATCTCTGGACACTCCTGAGAAGCCCAGCTGAGCAGCTCCCTTCTTTTCTAAGGCCTATCTATGTCCTCATTGTGAAAATGACTGCACAGCAGGAGCAGCTAATTCCCTTTAACACATCTTTTCAGCTTTCAAGTCTAGAGGCCAGATTTATAAAGCTCGAGTTGCTAAGTCACTCATCAGGTCTCTGAGTGGCTTTACAGAAATGCCTAAAGGGTAGATACAATGCAGAGTTCCTTGTCCAATACCATCTCAAGCTTTTAAATCCACACAGTTAATTAGTTGTAAATGGAAGGCTGAGCTGCTGTCTGGAAGCAGTCAATCCTCCCTGTATCATAACACAAACCTGGCTATGCCACAGCCTGGCTTGTGGGAAGTCAGCTACATTGCTATTTCAGGTATACATGCACCCAGCTAACTGGACATGATATTCTGCAATTGTTTCAACAGCAGAGAACTGATACAAAAGCACTATAAAGTCTATTCAGGAACAGGTAGGGTTTCACATGGTTTAAGTCCTGTGATTTGAAGAAAATCCATCATCACACCACTAAGCCAATTTTTTTTTACATAGGACCCAATTCTAATGGACTTTCAGAAACATAAAATACTTGATAATTTTCTCACTAATTCTCAGAGACAACAGCATCTGTCCCATTTCTAGAGCAGTTTGCTTTGAGAAACAACATCTTCAGCTAAATTCAGAAGCATTGGGAAACTGAGCCCCTAATTCAAAAAACAGCCATTACCAGTTCACCTTGTACTTGCTCAGCTGCCATGGTGTTACAATTGTAATTACTAAAATTCCTGTAGAACTGGTTTGGTTTTGTGATACTTAACCACTAGAGATGTTCAAACCAGGTTCCACTGAAGTAAACAGAAATTATACAAGACAACTCTTATGCAGGGACAGTGAAACCTGTACACCCAAAAGCTACTCAGTAATCTGCCTCTCCTAATACAGTGAGAATTGAAATTAGTTACCATACGAATGCAGTGAAAGCCACGTTAATTGCTGCCTCGAAAAGGCCATCCATATCCAGAGCCCTGACCTTGCTTAAGAGACCATTTAAGTTGTCCCCAACCCATTTGCCTTCAACTTTAAAACAAATAATAATCATAATTAATAGCATTGTTATATACTGATATCAAATAATACTTGATGACAAACTGTATCTGTTCTCCTGTACAAAGGAGGCTGAATGAAGCTAGAGGTGCTGAACTAAGTCATCCAAGTTCACCTATGGAAGTATCAAGAGCATGAGTGTGCAACCCTTGGCTTGCATGGACCAAACCACGTAAAGAGGAATTGTCTTGGGCTCCATTAACATATACAATAGAGTTAATGTGTTTAAGTAACAAAACTTATGTATATATATATATTTAAAAAAAAAAATTTAAAAAGAGAAGCAAAAAACATGAAATTAGTGGGATATTTGACCTTGTTTTTGTGAAACTAATGCATCTACATCTGATTCAGTGGAAGTGGCTGCAATTCTTAGCGAGTTCTCAAGGTGTTCCTCAAAGATTTCTGATGAAATTTTACTCTTCCTGTGGTTCATCCTTGAAAGCACTTGTTCACAAATGTGCATACTGCCAAAAAGCAATGACATGAATGAGGTGTGATTCTGAAGTGAGCGATATTTTTCCCTGTTAAGGTAGGTCTTATAAAACTCTGGTAAAGAGACATGATCAAAATTTTCTTTGAATTTAATGTCTGATTGCAACTCTATACATTCCATTTGAAAATGTGCAGGTAATATATTTATATTAATTGAATATGGAGTCACAAATATACCAAAAAATGGATGAGTTTTTTGAAAATTTTGAAATCTACTCTCAAATCCCTTTATCAATACTGAAAGCAACGCTGCATATTTTTCACTGTTCACAAGCCTGTGCTTAGCCAACACATCAAAATGCATGGAATTATTTGCAACAACTTGAGCTCGCTATAATTTAAATTTCACTTCAAACGCTGTTATGGTTTGAAACATAGAATAGGTAGGTTCATTTTCACCTTGAAAACACATGTTTAATTCATTTAAATGAACATTCAAATCCACCAGAAATGCTAAAACTGAGCCATTTTTCATGTTCAAGTTCTGCCACAAATCTTCCTTTTGATTCCATAAAAGACTTGTTTTCATAAATAAGATCTTTTTAGAATTTGACTTATCCACCTTCCTTCAGAAAAGTAAATGATGTCCTTATAATCCATACTCTTAAGGAGCTCCTGGAACAGATGATGATTCAAACCATTGGAGTTTACTCAATTCTCAGGTAGTCTTAGAATCATAGAATGGCCTGGGTTGAAAAGGACCACAATCATCATGCAGTTTCAACCCCCCTGCTATGTGCAGGGTCACCAACCACCAGACTAGGCTGCCCAGAGCCACATCCAGCCTGGTCTTGAATGCCTCCACGGATGGGGCATCCACAGCCTCCTTGGGCAACCTGTTCCAATGATTTATAATGATTTGCATGACAACGTCCATTTTGCATACATTTTCTTGGATGTATGATGCAGTGATATTTCATCAAACATGAGTTGCCAGTGGCAACTGCATCTCCTTCTATCAATTTCATAAGTTCCTCTATTTTACTGACCATCGCTGGAGCACTATCATTAGCTATATCAGATATTAGGACACATTGCATCTGCCACACTTTCCAAACATTGCTTTCTAAACTCACCATAGTATATGGTTTCGATTTTTTTCGCAGTCAGTTTTGCTACCACTTTACTGGCTTTAATAACAGATTCTGTCTGAGTTTAAATTTTTTAAAAACAATTTTGCTAAGATGACAGACTTGTCAGTTCTACTTTTTCGTCTTTACAGAGCATTCCTCAATATGCAGCAAATTTGGCAGCATATTTTTGCAGACAATGTCTTTTCAAATTGTAATCTTTGAAAACTGACAGTGCTTCCCTACAAATTAAGCATAGTGCCATATTATTTGCCTTGACCAAAAAAAGAAAAAAAAGTACTCATCTGGCCATTTTTTGTTAAACACTCTTCCTTCATCCAGAATTTTTCTGGGTTCTGACTTCTTCTGAGATGCCACGAGGTAGGTTTAAATATTAGCACTGGCAATCATTGCATTGTTCTCAACAAGCAGCACAAGCACATGCCACGTGTAGTTTGCATGGGGTTCACTGGGACTGTGTGCAAACAGCATCCGAGGAAAAGACAGCACTACTCTGTGCCCACCCCTTCTAGTTCCAGTCCACTCACTGATGGTTTGACTGCTGCAGAGCAATGGGTGCACACCTGGGGCAGCGCTGCTGGGATGGTACAGGGCAGGGGGTGGGCTGCATTCTGAGGTGTTCTGGGCTGCATGCGGCCTATGGGCCAGACATGCCCGATCAAGAGTTTGCAACAGAGTTTAGATAGCTTAAGTCCCAGCACTGTGCATACCAGGCCACATGGCTTCTATGAAAGTTTCCACTGAAACACAGAACAGATTAAGTAAAAAATTGTTTTTTTCTTATGGCTTAGTCCCAAGCAAAGTTGTGCCTTCAGTTATCCACCAATAGCACTGTTTTGAATAAAAACTGTGTTAAAAATAGCACCAAGTTCAAAATTCTAGGCGGATGAAACAGAGCTGGAAATATGCTGATCACAAAAGCAATCTATAGCCCTCTGGGGAAGTACTGAAAGCGTGGCTAGTTCACATATGCATGATATTCCCATTCTCTTACCTGGTGGAATTATCATTACATAATCTGGGGAGAGGTGGAGATGTAATTTACAAAACTGCAATCCTGATCTTTTAGAAAAGCAAAGCCATTAATCTGCAGTGTTAACTTGTTTCCTGATCATCTTCTCATGTGAAGACGATTTGCTTTGACTCACTTAAAATTACTATTTGTGCGCCTCTTGCATTTGTACTTTTGAGGTGATACCACAGCATGCTGATTGTTTTTACTCACATGCCTTTTACGTCCCTGCCCTCATTTCAAGCTTCATGCATATGACTCATCAGCAAAGTGATCACATGCTTCCTCACATTGATTAGACTGACAGGCTCATCTTATCTACACATCCTCCTGCGTGGCCTGCTGGGAAGCATAGTACTAAGAATGAAGACTGTGCATGAAGTCTATGTGTATTCATGATCTAAGTCTGCTAAATTTGAAACTCTGCACATTATCATCTCACAAGCACTTTATATTTGTGAAATATGGTATATTGTAAGAACCTGCCCTCAGTGGAACACCAGGTGACTTACATTGCTTCTAAATGTAACACTGACTGGTCTTCTGCAACCTGGGACACTGAGCAACTGGCTCTGTCAAGTATTACTTATGAACACACTGGAGAAGTAGAAACCTTTGCATTCTGGCTGTATTGATCAGGATCGCATCAGAAATATATGCTTTGCATCAATCTTTGCCTCCTAGAAAGACCTTGAATCTTGCACTTAAATAATGAGAGATTTCTCTTCACATAGTCTTGTAAGTACTTCCACCGTTTTAGAGGTGGGAAATGAAGGACGGGGAGACTGAGTTACCATTGCACAGGGATCTAAGAAGAGATCCAATTTCTTATTGTCCTGGCTATGCAGCCAGCACACTCGCTCCTCATATCATGATGGATACCAGAGACAAAAACCAAGACTGATGATCAGCCACATTCCCTGGAATAATTAAGATGCTGTACTAAGATCATGTGCACAAATCCCACGTGACTCTCACTCACCTCTACACTGAACATTAATAAGTATCTAGCAGAAAGCAATGTTTTACAAGCATATAAACATCTATCTGCTGCACAGCTTTTTGCTGCATTAATACAGTATTATGTACCACCATGAATATTTCACTAAATCTGCCTCTTCTAATACCTGTGATAGCGTTTATAGGTTTGATGTCAAAATCTAAACTACAGTTGGCACCAACAGTCTAGGTTCCTCTGAACTTTTCCATTCTGAATATCCTCATATCTCCAAATTTGATGCAGGTTGCTGTTATGAGGGTTTAATAAAAAGGGAGGACAGAATACTGCCAAATTTATCTTTTCATCAGATAGACTTTGAAAACCAAGACTATTTTTGTTTGCAACAGTACACATACACCCCTCAGGATAAGGATGTTCTCCACAACAGCTTCATGTGATAAAAAGACAAATTTGATAGCAAAGACAATGACATATCTCCTGACTCTTCAGGAGTCTAAAGGAGTACTTTCTGTAGGTACAGACCAGAAAAACACAGATGTATCTAAACAGCACGGGAACAGCCAGTCTGTTTCCAGGATTAAATACTTCTTTCTGATCTTAAAATGAAATCTTTTCCCTGACAAAATAATAATGAAACATTTCATTATTGTTCTAAAATCTCCTTTTCCAAGTCCAAGTTATACAGAAGGTGATCCACTGGCATGCTTTCATGCATTTTGTAGCTCAGTAGTCTGAATTTTCAGCAAGTCTCATGCATCTCATATGTCAGATCTGGGTAAGCACTGGGCAGATGAGCCATACACTTGCAGTAATTCCAGCATGTATAAATCCACATATAAATCCACATGCATACATCAGCTGTGCAAGTAGCACACTGTAGGTCCAAAATGCCTATATTAGGAATCACTGTACCTGATCTCGCCAGGTGCAATTAATACAGAGCACCTGGTTTCTCAGCCACTTTGAGCTTCAATTGCCCTCTCATTTGGAAACATCCACTGCTAAAAAGATGCTCCAGTTACTGCTGTATCCATTTTGGCAATACCTGCCTGGCTTTTTGCTCTGCCAAAAGAGATTCTACTCTGAGATACGTTGGAACAAATACTGTTGAGGAGAAAACAGAAAAAGTTTTTCCATTGTCAATGAAGCATTTTTGATGTGATATATAGAGCAAAACATGCACACTTGAGGCTCAAGTTAGGAGTTCCAGAAACAAAATTAAATAAATAGCAACAGAGACTAAAATCCAAGTCATTTCCTATTTTGTTGGGCTTTGAAATCATTAGCAATATGACAATTCCTTTAATCATCAGAAAACATTATTAAGTAAATTCTGCCTTGAAGATTAGCTAGAAAATCCTACAACTCAGCTTTATGTAGAAAATAGCAGTTTTGAACTTTTTTTTTTTAAGCAAGGAACGAAAAGAAGAAATTTGACCACTCGAAACATCATACGGAAGAGAAAAAGAAGCACCAGTTCCAGAATTCCAACCACTTTTGAGTTCACAATATTATCTTGAGTACAGAATACCAACCAGCCCCTTGGATAATAGCTCCAATCCTCTTTTAATGAATATGTATTTAAAAAACAAAAAAACAAAAAAACTGGAGAAGTTATTTTTGACATCTCCAGAATTCTACTTTTGGTACATTGCAGAAATAGACTGATAACCATACTTGGCACGGCAGAGACTTGAACATATAGCATCAGTTTCTACAGCAGATCTTGCAAGCCAATTACTGACTTTGGGGTGAATCGCCCTCTCTAAATACATATATTTTTCAAATGGGTGCAAGGCTGCAAATGATTTTCATTGAATGAATAAGTATTTTTTATAGTAGTTTTTGATGAACTTCTCATAGCTGCTGTAACTACAGCTTTAACATCTGCTGTTTATTACTCCTAAGCACAAATGAACGACAGTCAAAGCACTGACTTACGCACCATGGGGGAAGAAAGTGTAAAGGCTGGGATCAGTTCCTGCTCTCAGCCATCAGCACAGTTGTTTTCCTTGCAGGAGCTTCTACATTAGGGACAGCTTGACAAGGCTGGCTGCTTGTCACAACTCAGTATGCTAAACTGAAGTTAGCTATTGCTTGCTCTCTTAGTACTTGAAAATATTTTCAATTTCACTGTATCTCTGTGTACTACTTTGTTGTTTTTACTTTTTTTTTTTTTTAAAGCTGTATGCTTATTATAGACACTTCACATCTAAAGCTTTCGAAGAACATCACAGTTTAACATCACTAGCTAAACATACACCATTAAACAAAATAAAGCAGCCATTAGAAGCTAATAAAAAGCAAATAAAACCTAAACTCCTTACTGACCCCTCTGGAATTAAGAGAGGTCCAGCAGAGGCGCTTGCTGAACTGCTGGCTTTTATCCATAGCAGACCAAAAAGCTACAGCGCTCGCGATTTCTTTAGTATAAAAACAGCCGAGCAGAGACAGAACCTCGTCTGCTCTCCGGTTAGGCATCAGGAGGCCTTACACACGCTGCGCAGCAGCACCCGAGCCGCCAGCACACAGGCCTCGCTAGGGCCGCCACTGCAGCTATGGGCAGACCTCACCCGCCTTGTGAGGGGCAGTGAGCGAGTCCCCGCTCCGCGCCCTACCGCCGGCCGCCGTCGTGCCCCTGCCGGGCGGACACACGGCAGCGCCCCCGAGGCCCTCACCGGCGCTGCTGCGGCTGCCGCGCATGACGTCACCGCACGCGGAGCCCATGCGCCGCTGGGCGTGGAGGCGTGCCGGGGCCGCGGCTGCCGCGCCCGCTGCCGCCAGCCCGCCCTCCCGCCGGAGCGCCCGGGGCCGCCGCATCTCGCCCCCCCGCGGCCGGCAGGGAAGAGGATGGCGGAAAGCGAGGCCGAGACCCCCAGCACTCCCGGGGAGTTCGAGAGCAAGTACTTCGAGTACAATGGGGTGCGGCTGCCGCCCTTCTGCAGGGGGAAGATGGAGGAGATCGCTAATTTCCCGGTGAGGGACAGCGACGTCTGGATCGTCACCTACCCCAAGTCAGGTAGGCGGGCGGGCGGCGAGCGGGAGCCTCTGGGTGGGGGCCGTCCGCTGAGGGCCGGGAAGGAACGCCGCGCCCAGGTCGGCCCCCGGGTGGGGCTGGGGCCGAGGGAAGGGCGTCCGCCGCCGGGTAAAGGCGCCGCTGGAGGCGAGGAGGGCCGCCCGGCGGGGACAGATACGGCACACGTTATTCTTGACGCGAGCAGCTGTACCTGTCGTCTGTTCCGCAGCCCCGCCGTGCCGCCTCCCGGAGGCGGCTGCGAACATGTGCCCCGAGCGCATTGTGGCTGCGCCGGCTGGCCGCACATAGCCCCGCCGGATCCACCAGTGTGCGTTCCTCCTCTGAGCGCTTCCTGCTTCGCGTGTCGTGTTTCTTCTCTTCTTATCCTCCCCATTAACGCGCAGAGATGCTGAAGTAGAGTTAACGTGGGTACGGTGCTGTCTGCAGAGAGGCAGCAATATGGTAGCTCTGTAAGCACCTGGTAACGCCAACAGCAGCGAGCAGGTTCTTTACAAAGCCCGCTCCTGAGTGACTGCCCGGCAGTAGGACGATCTCTTCCTAAAAAATTCAAAGTCTGCTGGAGGTGACTGATTTTAGCTCTGTAAATACCCTTGTATCGCAGGTTACTGACCAGGTGTGATCATTTTGCTGTTCATTGTAAAAATGGTTCTTTTCTGTTTCCCCTTGGTGTGCCGCTTCAGAAAGATGCACATTTGCAAAAATGCAGCATCTACTACATTACCATTTCTCAAGGAGTTTGAAATGTTTGTCTTCACTTTTATTTTTTGTAATTCATTACTAACGATGCTCTTAAAAACTGTCTGAAGCTTGATGGATGCATCAAGCATCCATCAGTACAGCACAGGGACAAGTTATGGGCTGGTGGGTGGTCCCCGAAATGCTGTGATTAGGAAGAGAGAGCCACAGACATACTGGTCTTTTAAAGACATATTTAGCATGCAGAGTGCAGAAAGAACACAGTTCTTTTACTTTTAAAATTTCTGTTTTGGGAAGCTGGATTCCTGTGCTAGTATAGCACCCAGCTTGGCACATTGCTACATATCCTCAGCTAACCTCGGTTTTCAGGCACAAAATAGCTCTGATACAGCACCTGGCAATAGATTAGCTCTGATGGCTGTGCAATTGGCCATGGGAAGCCAGCTTGCAGAGTCAGATGTGATTTACTGTTACTTTATGAATATAGCAGGTTTCTCAGGGCAGCCCTGAGGTCAGTGACAGGCACCTGCTTACTTACAGAGCTAGAGGATGACAAGAGAGTAACTAATAAGCAGCCTCAAAGCAAAGGAGATAGAATGACTGAGGGCTGGATACCCAAGCTGGAGCTACAGTGGTGTGGGGAGGAGATAGAGGGCGGCCTCAGAATGAAAATGGATGCCAGAGTATTTTTCTTGTCAGGAAGGAGAGTACTTAGAGTGGGTCTTGAGGAGTCTGGCGTTCTTGTCATGGAAATAGGCTCTCAAACACAGCCATAATGTCTGCAGTCTCTGGGAGGAAACAGTTCACCTTCAAGTGGCCTGAGTGCTTTTGGAACTCTTGGAGCTTGCGTTGTCTGCTGATCCTACATGGCATACAGCTCAGTGCCTTATTTCGGCTTTCTGAGTCAACTGTGAGAGGATCTGATGACTACGGACAGGACTATCACTAGAAGTTAGACAGTCCTGATGTCATTTCTCATTGATTTACCCAAGGTCATGCAAAAAAATTACAGCAAAGCCAGATATTACATCCAGAACTCCATATTCTTCTCTATTACCTTAACTGTAGCTCCATCCTCCTGTCTCTCAGAAGCACTGAGAAAGATTTTTCTGTTAACTGGAGGTGATGAGAATTTTTGTAATCAAAAAGTAGTTTTACAAAACATACTTTGAGCACAAAGTATAATAATCCCATGAATTTGGCGTGAGATACTTTGGCATTCTTGGGGAATCTTTAAATGTAAAGCAGAACAGCAGGATGTTAAGAAAAGAAAAATGCGCCTATTTCAAATCAGTTGAATGTAAAACGTTTGTTATGAAAATGAATTTTCTTTATTGTTCCACCAGCTTTTCATCTGCTCAAGTTGTGGAAAGAATATGCTAACAAGCCCTTCTGCTAAATGTGGGAGGCCAGAATTCCTACCTCTTACTGAGCCCTGTGTAATACTCCAGTGTAAAATCAAAAGGCTCCATCAGTAGCTGTGACCGCATGCTGGTTTATCTGACTGATGAAGAAGCACATGTACCATTTTGCAGGCATAATCTGGAAGACTGGATGAGTCTGCCCTAAACGAGAGATGGAAATAGTGCTTGGAAATAATTACACCGGTAGATTGGGGGTGACCCAGGAAGAAGCTGGGTGATCCAGTAATGACAGAAAATTGAATGTTCCAGTGGCCTTACTGGGAGCAATGTGATAAGCTTAATGGAAAATTACTCTGCTTTAATGTAATTTTCACTGATGGAGGCTGAATAATGATACTCCTTGTATCATTAATTAATCCTAACACCTGCCCCCAATCGATGGTAACAACTTTTGGTAGCTGCTGGACTAGGAGAAACTTGTACATAAAACCTCGAGGCTTATTTACATACAGACGTATGTAAATGTCAGTGTGCATGTATGCTTTTACATATGTATATGTTAGAGCAGTAATTATAGAGAAACTTTTTTGTCATGGTAAACAGTTTAAAATCAGTGAAAAGCTTAAGTCAAGCTTTATATTTCATGCCACTTTGTAGTATAGTATAGGCAGAGCTGAACAGTATTCATTGAGATTTATAAGTGTATAGTAATATCGTTCTATATAGCACTAAATAACTGGAGCTCACACAACAGACTGCTTCTCAGATGAGATGCAGTGTTCCGAAGGAAGTACACTTTACATCTGTAATAGCTTTCCTTGAACTCTCTCATCTTGTGGGGTTTTCGTACGTTGCTTGAGAATTAAAATTCTTCTCTGTAAACTTAATAAAGTATAAAATTAATGATGAAGCAAGTTCTTTCATGGTATTTCCTCAGTGACCTATGGCTGAGAGTTAGTCTGTCTACTGGCTAAAGTCAGTGATTTCAGTGGAATATCCATGCCTAAAATAGAGTATTGACTCCATGTTCACTTAGGTTTTTTTTTGCCATGCCTTATGATGCCAAATTCTGACTGTACGTGATCTGTCCGCTTGCTTCACTCCTAAGTGGTATGCAGTGGCTAGCTTCCTTAATACTGCATTTGTTCTGAGGGAATGTGCATTGTGTGTTCTTGGGTCAAAGCCCAGAGATTAATGCCTTTTGCAAAATTGGCAATTTGTTAAAGTGAACTATTTACATTATTAACAAAGCTGTCTCTCCAGTGTTGATTATTTTGCCAAATAATTTTCTGGAATCTTGTGGCAGACATCATCTTTAAGTTCAGTCAGTTTGCGAGGACTCTTTCTCTTCTGACTCATTGTCTGGTATGGAATGCAGGCGCTGGATATGGTCTTCACCTGTCTGGAGGTCTGTCTTTTTGTAGATAGCATTTTGAATTTTCCTTGCCAAGCTGTGTTTCTATCACTACCCACTGACTTGAGGGCATACGATGGCTCGCTATAAGCCTTAGGTTTTATAAAGTGCCAACAGTGGATTTGCAGATCAGTTCAAGAATAACTTTCCTATGCGTATGTTCTTATCTTTCAAATTCTTGCTTAGCCTTACTTAAGCCTTAAGCCTTGCTTACCTTCAGTCTTGTATGAAGTCAACCAGGAAAAGTTCATTTGTTCAAAAGTTCACTATTTTATTTTCTTAAATTAAATCTGTATGTACAGAAGGTAGCTTCTCTAGGTATCTGTTGATAACTGCGTTGCACACATCACTGATTTTCTGCCTGCTCCAATTGCCCATGCTTCTCCCACTGCATGCATACCACTCACTTGCTTAACCTCTTCTATTTCCAGTGCTCCTGAATGCAGCACCTTCTCTTGCTGGACATTGCCATCTCTGACCAGGAGGAACTCAGGTTTATCATACTGTCTGTTCCCTTTCCCTTGTCAAATATTGGTGCTCTGAGTACTTTTTTCAAGAGCCTGTTTTCCTCATACCATAATCTCTATTATTCATTCCATGCTAGGGTTGCTATGCATCCCATGGTTTTTTTTTTTTTTCATTTATAGGGGGAAGCTCTTTGATCCATTGGCAGTTACAACAGTAGAGGAAACCTCTAGACTGTGAACTAGATATAGAGCGTTCAATGAGCCCCATTTTTCTCACCTGTCTGATTCTCCATGTAAAATTAGCAGATTTATGCTCATAAGCATCTAGAATATTGTCTTTGTCAGACTCAGTGCTCAAGCTATTATACTTGAGGCAAAAGGAGGGATGTGTCTGCATATACTTTTCCTCTAGCTGTGAAATTTGTTCAGGGATTTCTTATCTCTGGTTGCTTGTTTCTTCTCCTTCACTTTCTGTTTAACTATCTGTGAGACTATGTTACAAAAACAGATTAGAAAAATGTCTCAATTTAATATACTATAAAGAAAGTGTACCAAGTGACTATACTTTGTGTGGAAATCTTTGTCTTGTGCAATCCCACCCTGCTTCTTGTCCTCAGATGATACAATTTATTGACAGGATTGTTAGGCACATACCTGAAGCAGAAACCAGTCCTGCTGGTTGAGTGTTATTGTACTGCACAAAAACACCCTTATTCAACATGGAGAGTATTATTTCTTAACTAGGATTACATGGTTCCACATAAACTATGCTTGCAGGTGCATCCTATACTTTGTGTTCATCAAACTCACTCGCTAATGTATCTGCAGTTACCTACCATAGCAGACAGTGAGTAGGTGACAGATCTGTGCAGAGCTGCAATGATTACATGCTATTTCAGGGACTCACAGCTCCTGTCCTGCCTACCCATGAGCTCACCCAGCTGTGGCACAGTATGCTGTACTTCTGCAGAGTCCTGGCCTACTGCCTAACTGGCAAACCTATTCCAGTTGCTACCCCAGAATGTGGCAGACTGACAAACATGAACATGAGGAACACGATTCTTCCCACCTAGCCAGACATGCGCAGGCCCAACAGTGCTGACAGTCAGTCCTGATTTGTGCAGACATAAAGGAGAGGAAATAGGGTGAAAGGTTCTCTGTAGTTATGCCCTATCTATAGGAGTTCGTGGACTGAGAGCTGTCAGACACAGGGAAGTGAGTTAGCTGCAGTGGGTTGCAGAGTTTTCTTACCCTGGTTAATGGCAGGGCTGAGAAGGCCTTATGCCGTGTAGCTGAAGATTCTCAGGGAGCAGGGACCCTCCATGTGAATGTGCTAAATTAGTTGATTTGCCTTGGTTTCCAGTCTTCTTACAATGAATTCTTCCCAAGAATTTTGTTGTTATATGAGGACTACTCCAAAAGAAATGCCTCCTGTTTTACGTTGGCCCATGATATCAGAGGTAAATGATGGTGGTATAGCAGTAAATGTTGAGCCTTCCTGCCAGTATTCTGTTACATTTCATTGTCATTTCACAGTTGGCAGCAGGAGGGCAGTCTGACAAAATGGCATATGGAAGTGCCAACAAAGCAAAGGTTTGTCACTGAATTCCTCCATGCAGAAAAAATGGCACTCACTGGCACCCATGAATGCTTGCTGAACGTTTATGGAGGCCGAAAAGTCAATGTGAGCACAGGGAGATGGTGGGTGGTGCATTTCAGCAGTGGTGACAGCAACAGTGGGTCACCTCCACTGGTGCAGATTTTGACAAGCACAACATGCAGGTTCTTGTTTGCTGGCAAAAATGCATAGCTAATAGTGGTAACTGTGTTGAAGAATACTGTTTTGTAGCTGAGAATTTGCTCTATCAAATAGTATTATTGTGGTCTTTGTACCTGTTGTAATTTCTGTGGAAATAAATAGGAGGCATCACTTTTGGAGCAGCCTACATATTTTTTTAACAAGTTTATTCTCTTGCAGAATAGCCAGACTATGCAATTCTGGTTTTATAGTTACAGAACAGTCTCTATGCAGGATTTTGGTGCCTTGAGTTTTATCAGTTTTCATCTAAAGAATGAATTCAAATGTTACTGGCCTGGAGGCATGCCTTAAAAAGTCACAAAATTGACTTAAAAATCAAGAGATTTTTAAACAGAATACACTTCAGATTCTTTATCTTTGCCCTCTGGTTTCTGAGGCAACATTATATGTGCTTACAGGTCACAGGGAAGAACTTGAAAAGATGTCTGGCCTCTGTTAGTTTTGTGAATGTGAATGAACAATTCCATGTCTTGGAAATCAGAATGTTGGTACTTCTCTTTTCCAGTAACAGGAAATCGGGGTTATTCAGTTTCTCCATCTTGAGTAATATGTAAAGCTCAGGTATCATGTACCTCTTTAATACAATGTGAAGGTGCTTCAATTCTCATGCCAATTGACAGAAAGGAATGAAATTGTGCAAACTGAAAAGGATCAGCAAACTGTGTTGGGTGATAGAGATATTTCCTGTGAGATGTCTTGTTCAAGGCTGATATATAGGGTTCATATTTGAATTTGATTTCATGCTCTTGGTTTTGGTGACGCAAATCTCATTCTTTTCAACTACTGGAAGAGTAAATATTCTGCTTCTCAAATGCACTCCATTGAGGACCACCCAGGTGCAGAAAGTTAGATTTGTACACCAGTGTTTGTAGGGGTCAGGGCCTTTGGATTCTTGGGCTTTGATTGAAAGCTCTTTTGAAATGGGATTATCTTTTGTTTGTATGTGTAGCTCAAAATAGCAGCCGCTTTTGACTCAGTCCCAAATGTCACTAGGCAAAGAAATGATAAATAAAAACTTCATATAACAAGTAATTGAGGACAACTGAAAGTTTGTCACTGATGTGTTTGACTTGATTTCAGTGGGAGTGGAATTGAATAGCTTCTTAAGTGCCTACAGCAGGAAATAAAGGTTGAGAGGAAAAATGTGTCATGGAAAAGTTGTTTTGGTTATCTAGCTATAAGTGTTTCTCTCACGAGCCATATATCAAGACAGTGAAGATGTGTTGCTGGAGACAGAACAAATGGTTCAGAAGAGGAAGAATTCTCTTGTTACCTAATAGGTATTGCAGGTCTCCTGCAAATGTAGCATAATTGCCTTCCTGCTGTGAAGTAGTGCAAAACTCAACCAATTTGCTTTGTGAAAGCTATCTCAGGAAAAGAAAATGGAAAAAAGATTTTACCCTGTGTAAAGTATGTATTCTGGACGTAAGTGAAGTCAGTGTTGAGTGGATTAGATGAAAATGACCTCAAAAACTGAAGAATTAGGAAACTACGTAAATCAGTGAAACCAAACAAATGGTTATTCTCGTTTTGTGTTAATATTCATCTTCCTTAGTGAAGATGTTAATGAAAGGAAGCAAAATGCTTGAATGTAGGACTTAATTGGATTAAGCACACAAAACTCTTCCTTCTTGTTATTCAGACTTTTATTTAGTGACTTTTCTTTTATTCCTACTAATTCTGCTAAAACGAACACCTTATACTGAAGTGAAGAAACTACCTCCTGTTTTGTCCCATCAGAAGTGATGCAGAGTTTGGTATACTGGACATTTGTTACGACTTCTCCAGAGATTCTGTGACTTTGCAGAAGTCATTTAATCTTTTCATTTGCATTTTTCATTTGAGGTGTATGGATGAATTTAGTTTCTGCCCAAATTCACACATAGCAAGAAAAAACTATCTTGGACAAAAAATGTCATCTACTATCAGTATTTTTATAGATAATCTAGCAGTAAGCATCTAGGTAGTAAAGCTGAACACATAAGAATGCCACTATGTTGGAATGTTTTATTGTGTGTTCTTTTTTGGTGGTGGTGGGGTTTGTTTGTCTTTTGATGGGATGGGGTAACAAGCAAAACATTAGTGAAGCACCCAGGTGTCATCACTTTTACCCCATTCAGATTTTCTGCAACACTTTAGGGAATCCAGAGAGATGGAGCTTAAGAGCTGAAAGAATCGTGGTTCTGTACATCTAAGTCTTTTACAAACTACTACAGAATAAATAGACCATTTATGTCATATGTTAATCCTGTAACATACTGCACATTCAGCAGCAAGAAAAAATGTGGCTGTGTACGTGCAGACAAGACAGCACAGCAGAAGAAGCACTGTCTTAATACCATTTCAAATGAAAGTGCACTCTCATGAGACCTACTGTGAGGAGGATGGGGTGTACTGAGGAATGTCGGGAAAGGAGGCGTATTGGGGACTGAAAGGGTGGAAGGGAAGTTTAGCTAGTGGAGGCAGGGCCTGGAACAGTAAAAGAGAAAAAGGAAAAGGAGCACCACTGGAGAACCAACTAAGCAGAGATTTTTGTTGCTAGATATCAAAACACATTTGTAATTTAAAAAATGCAAGCTGATTTCATGTGCTGTTACCCAGCACCATTTATGGTGCAGGATGTGAAGGCTGTCATCCAATGGAAGGCTGCAAGTTCTGGGTGATGTGTAATTACATTAGGTCACCATATGGGGTATAGACAATGGTGTGGAATTAGCCCTTTACTGTGTCCAAGTGCACGAGTAATAAATTCATCCAAGCCAACAAAATGAGACAAGTGTGAAGCAATTGAGATGAGACACGTTCAGAAGATAAACACTGGATGTATATGCAGCAGTCAAGATTGATCAGTACATTGGCTGCTTTGCAGTGTCTTGTTGATGTAAGGCAATCATAAACTAAGGTTAACCATTCAGTTAAAAGCCTGTTTACTGCTACTGCCAGAGTAGCACAGAGCAGCTACAGGCATTGCTGAAATTGGATTTCTTTATACATATGTAGTTGAAGTGCACGTTAATAATGATTAATGTGAGTATTTATGAGACATAGTGTGCTCTTTTCAAGGATTTTGCAGCAGCACTGAGTTAACCATGATGACACAGATTGGCAGATGCCCATTTGTACTCTCAATTAGATCTATTTATTTCCGTTTCTGATTCTGGACTCAATGATCTTTAAGTCTTTTCCAACCTGAGCAATTCTGTGACTCTATGAAGAGCAATAACAGAAATAGAACAGAAATGACTGTAGCTTGTCTAGAGCTGCAATTCTGTAATTCAGCATACAGAAGGAATAACAGTGTGTTAAATATGATTGGGGGCGTGGCTACCATGCAAGCAATGGTTTTGCTCAGGGCAGCTTTTATGATGGGCAATGAGGGGGATGCTGTCAGATATCAAATGGCTTCCTCCTTGGTGTTACGCTAGCTGACTGAAGAGGCTGTGTAGTCTCATGCATAGATTAAAAATGTTTATTGAAATTCCAAAACAGCTTCTTTTCCTTTTTTTTTTTTTTTTTTTTTTTTTTTTTCAAATCTCATATCTGCAATGCTTTCACATGATACTACTGGTACACTGCCTTCTTGTAATTTAACTGCCTAATATATGCAAACACAGATAAATGTGTAGGCATGTTTTGTCTAACAATTTTCCCGGGAAACTGTGAGATTGAAACCAAGGCATGGAATTGCATTTTGGTTCACTATGCAACTCTGAATATGGACCAAGGCACTTCAGGAGGTGACAGACATCCTCCAGAATACGCTTATCGTAGGGGAAGGAAACGGGTTCACAACAAAAGGTTACAAGGACAACCTCAATACAAGTTTCTATTATGGATGGCCCATTGCCTCCTGCCTTTGGATCCTCTTTCAATCAGCAGAGCTCACTGTGCTGCTCTGCATTTAGTCATGGACCATATTCCAATAGTGTAGACCAGGACATAGTGCTATAGTTGTCCTAGGAAATCAGTGACTCTAAGGATAACTAAGCACTTCCCTGTAACTTAATGAAGTCCTTGAGGGTGAATTTTAAAAACAATGCCTTGTCATTACAGCAGTGTTCTCTTCTGCTCTATGCTTTGGAACAGTGTTGTCACCTGTGTGAAAATGGAGGGAAATGAGACCCAGTGTGGGGGACACATTACTGGAGCTTCTGCTGGGGTAATGTGTTAAGTAGTTTGGGCATGTTTTTGTTATATGGAATGAGACTACTAGAGGAAGAAGCAGGATACAGCTGAGGTAAGATTGGGGTAAGGACCTGCACCTTCTTGACTATCCAGAGAAAAGGTAGGATTTGAAAAATCTAGGAATACCCTGAGGAAATGCCCCCGCCAGTTTACAAGTTTACATGGACACCATTTACTTATTTCCTCATGTTTGAGGTAGGATCTGCCCTGTAACATATGTTAGCCCATTGAAAGCATTCTTTTCTCCATGAATTACTGTCATAGTGAACCTACCCTTTGGTATGCCTGTATGAGCTGATGTGCTCCTATGCTGCTATGAAAGGAGATGTGTCTCTGGATTGTGGGGAATTTCAAAGAGTGAAGCCCAGGGAAAGAGGGTAACAACTGAATGTACTGGGTTGACTTTTGACCTGATCAACCTTGAGTAAGTTGGAAAAGGGTAAAAAGAGGGATGTAATTCCATCTGCTACAGTGTGGTAAGGCAGGAAGCAAGAATGGAGCTTTAACTCATTTATCTTTTATTTTCACGTTCCTTTCAGAGAGGTTATACTGCACGCTTCTTCTTTGTGCTGCTTTATACCATGGCAGCGTGTTTAATTTGGTGAGCAAAAAGAGAGAGAATTAATCTAAGGATGCAGATAGATGTCCTCTTTTATAACCATCTGCAGTAGCACAAAATTTTAGTGTCCTTAGCTTGCTGTCACTTCTTAAAGCACTGCCTGCAGAGCATTATGTGTGAATGCATTCTAGTTTGTCTTCAGCAAAATTAGGTAGGTGAGTTTATGCCTAAGAGATAAACTCCTTAAGCTAATTTGTCTGACACAGTTTCAAGTGAACTGGGGCAACTTCACAGAAACTGTTCCATTGGTGGTGACATATAGTACAGGTGTGAGGAGCATCTACAGACATGGAAATATTTTACCAACATAGCTAAAGCTTAAAGAGAATGTCCACAATTAAAACACTTCTCCCCTTTGGATATCAGCTACCAACTAGTATCAGTGGAAGACCTGTAACAAAATCTGTAAGACCTAGTTATGGTGGAATCATGGATGTGGGGACAAGCTTGAAAACTCAAATCATGACTCATCAGTCAGAAGGCAAATAGACAAAGCAGTATTATCTTGTTCAAAATCTAGGGATTGAAAGCAGTCTGTGGACCTGACCCATAGTTCTTAGTGCTGTTAGCCTGTACCTACTCCTTGCTGCAGTTCCCTTGACTGTGAGGATGTTGTGGCTGGTTGAGAGGGATGGAAGAGAACTGCTTTTTGTGCCAGCTGTCCTCAACAGGAGGCCTGGTCTTGTGCTTACTGGGGCAGATTAGCCTAGGCATGGTTAGGATGTATTGTTTAGGGAGCATGTGTGACTCAAGCTATTTTTTTTTTTTTTTTTTGGTTTTATCAAGTCTAGCACATGAATCTCCATGGATATGGGTCCAGCCTGCCCCTCTTGTCCTTCCAAAAAACAGGGCCTGATGTGTTTTATTTACTGCTGTTGCTTTAGGATCCATCCTCCTAAAAGGTGTCAGTAGTCCTTCTTTGGAGCTGCTTCTGCTAGTGTTGAGAATGAAGCACACCATATTACCTGCCTTCCACTACAACAGTGATGAAGTCTTTACAGTCATTGTCTGGACAGAGATGCATTACGTTTTTTTCTGCTCTTCTCATCCTATATTCTGTTGAGTAGTTATTGTGCTAATGTAAGGCAGAATTGGGATTCAGACCATTTTTTAAAAACAGTACTAATGCATGAACTGAAAATAACACTGTTTTGTAACCAGTTTATTAAGGTATTCCTTTAGGATACTGTTATATATAGTAGCAATACTTCTAATATATGTGTATCAGAGACAGTGCATTTATTTATTTTGTTAGTTTTACCAAACAGAAAGTACGTTTTAGTTCTAAATAGAATGCCATTTTCATAACTTGCTGTTTACAGCCTCTGGTGATACACATTCGAAAGACATCTCAGACCACATTTGACCACATTCATTTTGACCACATTTGTGAAGCTTAGTAACTGCATGTGAATGTGTCAGTGGCCAGAAAGCAGTGAGAGGAGGCAGAGAACAGCTGCACTACAGAGTATTTCTCCCTCCGTAGAAATAAAGAAATAACTGTGAGATGTTTCACGGTTTTGTCTGCCTTGCTACGCTGTCTAGTTGCTGCTGGAGCAGTTAGCCTTACTGATAAGCAGAGGCATTATGTCTATGAGCTAACTTGACTAGTGTTGCTGAGGCATCGACCATGAAAGAGGGTAGAAATGATGAGTTCCTATTTATTGCAGGGATTCCCATAGAGAAGATAATAGTTTGGAAGGACTCCTAAGTCCTCATTTCTGTGTACCATTAGGCAGCACTGCAAAGGACAGTGCAGCCCAGTTAGCACAGTTTCAAACTGCTGTGCCTGGGCTTCTTTTGTAGATGCTCTTACAAAGAGTAGAAGTGCAGGTTCACGGACAATGTAGAAGGCTCTCTAAAAACCTCCCAGTTCTGACTGTGGTTTATCACTACCATTTCCCGTCCCATCTCTTTCAGATACTATGTGATAAACTGGGACACTGTTTCTCCACAGACATTGTATAAACGTAACAGAAGAGCTTATCAGGGAAGAGTGTTTCTCAGGTACAGTGCACTGAAGTTCCCCTGGTGCTGGCTGGGTTCATTGTTGAAACTGAATAGACGTAAATGGCTTTGATATCTGTTTTGGCAGTACGACCTTGGAGCTAGCAGGGACAGTATTCTTCCTCCGGCATGAAATGTGAATTTGCAGCAGCTGCAAGAAGGAAGGGTGGAATTGATGAGTACTTATCAGTGTTGCATCTGGTGCCTCATGCCCAAAGGCTGACAGATTAATCTGTCTGTGACTTTTAACTCTTTCTGTGCAATGCCAGGTGAGGCATGCATGTACATGCTCATGCATTCAGAAACAGAAGGAGAAGGTCTTTCATTTGGTTTAAATGGCCAATTTCTGTATGCTTTACATCCAGCTGGGAAATCGGAGGCTATGCCAGAAGACTCATTCACCTTCCACAGTGACAATTTCAATAAATTCTGCAAGCCTCAGTCTAGGTTTGGGTGGCTCATCATGTGCATGTGTACAATACTCCAGTTGGTTGGCTTTCCAGCCAGCTTGTGTTCCTGGGGACTATAAAACCCGGCCCTAGGAGCTTGGGCTGGGATTTGGGCTGCCATTTGACTATTTTTAGGATAAGCCAACATTTCTAAGCTGTATGGGCATCCAACTCTGTTAATATTTGTAGTTTAGGTTTGAGTTGTTCTTAATCCTAGTAAGGATGTGAGGAAGTTAAATATATTTATTTTTTTATAAAGGCTTTTAGCTTTTTTTGTTTGTTTGTTATTGTTTTTAATCAAATTAATGTGTTGAGTGTTTGTTTTCTGAACACAGGGAATCAAGTTGATCATTTTTTACATGATGGCTTTTGGGGTGTGTGTGTGTGTGTGTGTGTGTGTGTGTGGTAGAGATGAATGATAATACAAGGATGACAAATAAAACAAAAAATCAGAATTCCCTCAAAAGTTAAAGTTTTCCAAGTTTTCATTGTCATGGACCTAATTCACGTCCATGGACCTAGTTCATGTCCACAGATCTGAGGAGAACTAGGTAAGACCCCAGAAGCTTTGCTCCCCAGACTTCACCTCTTAGTTCTCTTGTTGACCTGCTGTAGAGCTGGTAGGGAGCATGCTGCTCTCCTGAAATTTCAGCAGTCCTGCCTCAGCATCCATCCTGTATTCAGAGGCACCACAGAGATTTTGTCAAGGTTCAGCTGAGCAGGCAAAGACTGAGACTGAGAAAGCACTGGTGTTGGTGTTTATCCTTACAGTTAGTCTTTTTCCTTTCATGCAAGAGGGTTGCTGTGATAGCATTTTTCTTCACAAGCAGAATTGGAAATACAGAAATAAATTACAGAGAACCAGGATGTCTTCTGTCAGGATAAATGTTTAATGAGAACAAGGTTGTGCTCATTCAGAGTCACAAGGACTGATACTGATGTACTGTGTGTATGCTAATTTTAATATATAAAATACATGCTTGAACTTAAAAATGCAGAGTGAACAGCCTCAAGGGCAAGTGTGTATTAAGTCTCTGACAGCCCTCTCTGAAGGTGATGATAATGTGAAAGTTTCTTTTTTTCCAAGCCATTTTAATTCACCCAACAATCAGTCAGGAAACGCAGAAGTGTTCTTCCAATCTGTTCTTGGAGAGGTATATTTTTTCATATTGCATCCAGACCCTGTTCCCTCTAAACAGTACCTACAGTACATGAATTTTTTTCTTTTTTTTTTTTTCCTTCCTGCTAATTTAAATTAAAAAGAAAAAATCCGAATAGTGATACTCAAATTTTTCTTTTGTTTGAACAGCATGTAGGAATTAGAGCAAAGTGTGTCTGTGTTGCTGTGTATGATCATACTGGCTAACATGAGTTACCTGGTGACTGTTACAAGTTAACTGCAACTTGCAAGTTCTTTGCAAACATAAATAGGACCAAAAGGCATGATTTATGGGTTTTTAGGTTATCTTTCCAAGGATATGAAATAGACAGGCTTGCATGATTGCATTATTCAGTACTTCAGATAGCAAAAAAAAAAAAAAAAAAATCCTGTTTTTTTTTTTCCTTACCACTTACAATTCTTAAATAATTGGTCAGTCTGTTGCAGCATCCAGGATTTTCCATGTCTGCACAACTTGTCTTTTAAACCATGGGGTCTCTTGCTTACTACTTCACTGATCTTGGCTCTTACTGTTCTTCCGTCTTACCAAAAGCCTGTGCCTTTCCCTTTTTAATATCAGATATCTCTAAATTTTTGTTTGCCTGCTTAGAGAATTTCCTGCTCTCTAGATCAATTTCCCTGAAGGTAAAATCAATTAAAATATATAGGCTGCTCCAAAAGTAATGCCTTCTATTTATTTCCATGGAAAGAACAGATACAAAAAGCACAATGACACTATTTGATAGAGCAAATTCTTGGCTACAAAACACTGCTTTTTGATGTAGTTGCCACCATTAGCTGATTTGAGCAGATAAGCTGATAGAGACTCTTAATTTCGTGGTGTGACAGCAGTGCACAGCCATCTGGAACATGGCTGGACTTTCATGCTGCTGTACACTGCTGAAATTCACCACCCGCCGCCTCGCTGTGCTCACAGCTGCTGTTTGGTATCCATAAGTGTTCAGCAAGCATTGATGAATGTCAATGGGTGCAATTATTTCCACATGAAGGATTTCAGTGACACACCTTTGCACTTCCTTATCAGGCATCATTTTATCAGACTGCTCCTCTGCTGCTATCTGTCACACAGCAAAAAAAAAATAAAGTAAGGGAATATGGATGGGAAGGTTCAACCTCTACAGCCATGTCACTATCATGACATGCTTCCGGTATCATGGACTAAAAGAACAAAATAGGAGGCATTACTTTTGGAGCAACTCCCATAGTTTCCCTGCTCAAAATGCTATTTAGAATACCTTTTAACTTTCCAAAGCACAGTCATTAAGGCTATATTATCTCTCGGTTGCTTTGTAAGTGTCTTCAGACTGGAGAGTGGTACATAATGGAGGCCTCTAAAGATTGTTTCTAATTCACTGTGCATTGATGTGTTCATTGGTTTATCCAATCTATAAAATGGAAGTATAAATAGACTTTCAAATCATTACGTAACAGTAGAATTGCCTACCATTTATATAGAAGACACTGGTTGTTCCCCTGTACAGCCTCTAATGCATTTTGTGAACTTGGATGACCTCTCTCTGCTTCAGTTTTTTCATTTCTAGAATTGAAATAGTGGGATTTGCCTAACTAACTTTCATAGTGAAAGGCTCAGTATATGTAAAATGCTTTCCAATTCACAGGTTAAAAGGATTGGGATACAGAAACATTTATATTTAAGTTACTGCTAAAGAAAAATCTCAGATATTTGATGTGGTAGGAGATTTTCCTGTATTTAAAATAAGAGAGCAGACATACTATGTTAAAGCAGTAGCTGTAGACTGAGATCAGAGCAAACTGTTGAGGAAAAAGCTATTATTTCTTTGTCTGGGTCTGCTTTCATATGCTTCTGTTTAGATAAGGACTGTAATACAATCTGTTCTCTTTCATTGTTTGGTTTATGCAGGCACAGGCTTGCTACAGGAAGTGGTTTATCTAGTGAGTCAGGGAGCTGATCCAGATGAGATTGGACTAATGAATATAGATGAACAACTTCCAGTCCTAGAGTACCCTCAGCCTGGTCTGGACATCATCAAGGTACAATTTATTACAAAGAAACTCGCTCAGCATTTGGATATCTTTTTGTAGGCTTCATGTTTATCACTTCATCTCATCCTGTGCCCTTGTCCTTGTTCAGTTTGTTGGAATGATTCAGAGTATTATTACGTTATTTTGAAGTTGGTTTTATTAATCTTGATTATATTCCAGTGCTTTAAAACATATTTCTCAATGTCCTAAACATATTGACAGCAGATTTCTTGAAGAAAAGAGTTATGTAAATGGAAGCTCTCCAAATGAGACTGATTTGCTCTGATCCTTTCCCTGAATTTGCAGAAGATCTACAAATGCAGAGATCTGTGAATCTGTAGGCACTCTACTCTGAATTTGAACATACAGCTCCCAAGAGACTCAGGGTCTGTGGATCTATGAACTCTGTAGTGGAGTTAGAGGAGTTTGGAGTATTTTGCATGAAATGACTTTGGCATTGTTAAGAGTTACTCAGATTAGTGGCATGGCATGTTAAGTGTGATCTTGTTATTGCTCTAACTACTTTAGATACAGGTCTAATCATTCCAAGATATGCAAAATACCAGGCTCCATCTGAAGACTGCTGCAGTGCTTGCTGATTTGAGCTAGCTAAGGCTAGTATGGATAGATCAAAGCTGGTTCCAGTCACTTACTACTGCAGCATTTGGCCCTCTTTAGGATGATTATTCAGGGGCCAGAGATTACTTTCCTTTTTTGCTTTGTGACCCTAGTCTAGTGAGACCTCAGTGATATGTCAATGCAAATAAGCAGGAGCAATAGTGAGAGGTTTAGTTTGAGATCACGCATTGTGGATACTCTGCTAACAACTCAATCCAGTAGTAGTTTATGCAGCTTTTAACTACTGGAAGATGATCTTGTCATAAGACTTTTTTTTTTTTTTTTTCCAAATTATGATTGAAAAATACCTTTAAAACTGTTTATGTGCTCAGGTAAACCTTTGAATTGTCTGGGTCCAATTCTGAGGCTAAAATAAGCTTTGGATTATAATTTTGAAGTTGAAAAATTAAGGATAGGGTTTTTTGAAGCTGTTCATTCAGCCCTTTTAATGTTTTTCACTGAATTTTAGTGGGAGTGTCAGTGAAAACAAGGTCAGTTTTATGCTAAGAATCTTCAACCCTTCTAGTCTTCCTAAGAGGATCCTACAAATTGGAGTAGTTTCCAAGACCCATCCTTTTGGTTTAAAACAGATTAAATTCTCTGACCTAATTTCTAGTCCAGACCCCTATTAATTTAAGAAGTGAATTTCTGCATGTGGCTCAGTAAAGTAAAGGACATCAGTTCAGGAGAACTCAGGATGTGCCAAAAAACTAATACATAGTTTCTTTGCTTTATTTTAGGAACTGACATCTCCTCGCCTCATAAAAAGCCACCTACCGTATCGTTTTTTGCCTTCAGACCTCCATAATGGCAATTCAAAGGTAAGAATTAATTCATGCTTGTCTAACTGAACCAGCAACAATTATTTATGTGCTTAGGGAAACGGAAAAAACAAACTTTCATTAAGATGATTTCCCTCCTTTGTCGTAGGTAATATACATGGCTCGCAACCCCAAAGACCTGGTGGTGTCTTATTACCAGTTTCACCGCTCCCTAAGGACCATGAGCTACAGAGGAACATTTCAGGAGTTCTGCAGAAGGTTTATGAATGACAAGTGTAAGGAGCGACTGTCTGTGCACATGTTGTTACACACTTATTTTCATCTCTGCAAGTACAAAAATGAAGTAGATAAAGATGCATTTATTTTGTTTATACTGCAAGGAGGGTACTAGAGATACAGTGCTGCATGAGCTTAGATTTGTCTGTGCAAACTGTGGCCATATCTTGTAAATAACTGTCTTACAATATTTGACCCTGTGGGATCAATTGTGTTTGACTTCACTCAGGTAAATTCTAGTTTGCATGAGACTGAGCTCATGCATCAGTAGGAATACAGTAGTAAGTTACCTGTAAGAAGGTAATTGCAGGCTGAAAATTTACTACTGTAATGTAACTTGTGTTACAACAGCTCATCAGCTGCTTGCTCAGTAACTTCTGTGAGTGAAGGCTGTTTCATTACATACCAACCCACTGTGTTCCCTTCAGGCTGCACTACCTTAAGTAGCTCCATTGCACGAACTTAGTAACATTACAGGGAGTGAAGGCTTGTTCTCATGTAAGTAGCTGTCACTGAGCTTTTTGCCAATGGATTGCCACGCTTTGTAGCTTGCAAGATCAAAAAACAGAACAATGCAGGTTTTTTTTTTACTGCATTCTCTTTCTCTATAAAATCTTTATGCACCCTAATGTGATGTTAAGAAGTCACCAGACACTTTGGTCAGCTCTGAGACAAGGATCTCCTCTAGATCCAGAAAATGTTATTTCCATCTGGAATTTGGGGGACTTGATGCTAAAGAAGCTGTATAATACTAAAGGAAAGGAAAAAGGTAAAAGCCTGCCAATGGAGGTTAGTTAACAGGCTTTATAAGGCTTGCCACTTTCTTTTGTGCAGGAGGGTAAATATCCTTCCATTCCCAACCCACCTTCAACTTTTTTTTCTGCATTCCCCTAGAATGGGAATCTTGTTTGCAACCCATGAGCAGGAGCTTCTACATTGGAGACATATTAAAGATAGGTTCTTCTAAGATGGGAGGAAGGTTCTTCATTCTTTTTCATGTAAAATATCCCAGGAGCTATTTAGATCTTTATCTTATAGCAGCTATGTGATTTGTCATTACCTTCTAGAGTCAGTAAAACATTGCAGTGTGTTCTGTGTCCGTAATTATGCAAAGTGAGTGTTTCGTAATACAGTAAATATGGCACTTATTTAAGTGATTCCATCTCATGGAAGCAATATAGAAGCAAAAGTAAGCATTCAAAGTAGTGCAAGAAGGAGAAGCATTAAATCCAAATGACACAATCCCATTTTTTTTACCCGTTATCTTATATCTGTCCATCTGGAAACAGATTTAGTACATGCTAGCTCTTATGCTAATGGGGGATTGATCTTAAATATGATAATTCTTTGTCACTACCCTCTGGAACTTAAGGGAATTTCTTACATAAAATGCAGGTAAACTCTATTATCATAATGTTAACGGATTCTTGCCCTGTGCAGTTAGGAGCAGCTAGCAAAAGGGTTTTTTGCTTGACTGATGTGTAAGCTCCATGCATGAATTTCTTTAAAATTATAAAGAATAGAAATGATGTTTAATACTTTTCTGAAGTTGTTTTGTTGTAAGGATAAAAATATCAATACTGAGAAAATGTGAAGAACTGCTCACTGTATTTGCTTAGCTTCTACCTTGATTATCTGAGATACTTTGAGGAAGTGCCATTGTGCCATTGTGGCCAAGAAGGTATCCTGAGATACGTTAGAAAGAACATGGCCAACAGGTCAGGTGATCCACTTCCTCTACTCTGTTCTGCTGTGGCCACATTTAGAGTGCTAAGTGTCCAGTTCTGGGCTCCCCAGTTCCAAACAGATAGGGATCTCATAGAAGGAGCTCAGTGGAGAGCCACAAAGATGATAAAACTCCTGGAGCATCTTTCATATGAGGCAAGGCTGAGTAACCTGGGTCTGCTCATCCTGGAGAAAAGAAGACTGAGAGGCGGATCTGATAAATTTTTATAAATAGCTAAAGGGAGGTGGGGGGCAAATGGATGAGGCCAGACTCTTCTTGGTGGTCTGTAGCAATAGGACAAGGAGTAGGGCCTAGAACTTGAATGTTGAAAGTTCCATACAAATATTTGGAAGATCTTCTTTAGTGATGGAGCACTGGAATGGGTTATCCAGAGAGGTTGTGGAGCCTGCTATGGAGATGAATTCAAGACCCATCTGGACATCTACCTATACAGCCTATTGTAAGGTACCTGCTTCAGCAGGAGGGTTGGACTTGATGATCTCTTGAGGTTCCTTATAACCTATGCAAGTCTGTGATTCTGTAATGCATTTCTCCTTTGCTTTCCTTTCTGATACTGTTGGTAGCAAAACACACTCTTTAGATAATAAATGCCAGTGTCTGTACCTCTGCTACACACAAAGATAGACAAAAATCAGTCAAATGTGGATTTTGTCGGAGAAGTGGAAAATAAAGCAGGAAAAAAATTGAGGGGATTGGAGCTTCTATTAACCACTGCCTCAGCAGTGCTGGGAACATGGGCCCTCCTGGTGTACCAACTGAGCTACAATATATCTGAGACCATGTTCTGGCATACCTACCTAGGTTGCATGGAAATGCTAAGAAAGTAACAACAGAAGAGAATAAGTCTTAGATTTTAGAGGAAGCAAAAGATAAATAGGATATTCTATTGGTACACCTTTAGTATTCTGAGAATGACAGTGAAGCATATTAATTTGTGTGTTTCTTCAATACTTGTGTAATAAAGGATAATGGCTGTTTGCAGTTCTTTGTCCGTCACAGCAGATGCTTTATGGAATTTTCCACTATATATAGATTTCCATTACATGTGTTGTCTGTGCTTTGAGTAATGGAAGGTGCAGTCTGATAACGCCAACTGCAGGAATTCGCACAGGTCAGAGCCACTGAAAATTTACTTTTTGCAAATATATCTCTGTAATTTTTATATTGGCTCAACTTTGGTGCAGTAGTCAGGCATTACTAATGCTGAGCTCCCGAGAGGCCCATAGTGAAATATGGTTGCACTTTCAGTTGAGCATTTTTTCTTTAGGTTAGGTTAGCTCTTTTGAATATTCCAAACTGGTAGAAATATTCTTTTCCAATTAAGTAAGTCACTGTGCATGGCAATGGAGCAAAACTAGACAACTCTCTTAAGGCTGTTAATCACCCAAATTAATTTAGTTTTCATTTTTACATTTTTGAAGGGGAATTAATAACAACAGTATTAATATTTCCTCATGCCAATCGTAATATCTTCTGTATCTATAGTAGGATATGGTTCGTGGTTTGAACATGTCCAAGAGTTTTGGGAACATCATATGGATGCCAATGTACTTTTCCTCAAGTATGAAGATATGCACAAGGTAGGTTAGATGTAACAAAGAGGTATTTTAAACATTTTAAATGTCATAACATGTAAAATATATGAAGTTTAAAAATTGTTTCTTGTGCCCATGTTTGGGCTTTCTAATCTCTGATACTATTTTTAAAGCAGTGGCATTCATAGCTTCCACAAGCACTGTTGTGAACCTAGTAATTTATTCAGGAATCTACCTGCTTGCATAGGTGGTCAACAGTTCACACAGAGCAGGTGCTCTTGCTACACATCCCTTGACTTTCATTTAAAATAAGTGTCTTATTGTGTGTTCTGTATCAGTGAGAACTGAAGTCTCTCTCATTAGGGGTTTGTCTTACATATCTCACAATTATTCTGATTATTTGGTTGTCCTTACTGTCTGCTGTGAATCTGTCTTAAAAACAATTTGAGGTGATGATGTAGCATGAGGTGAACTTCTAGGGTTGTTACAGCATGCTGGCTGATAAATCCACTTTATTTTTAATCAGAAATGTAATGAAAGTACTACATTGAACATTATTTCCCATTTCCTATATAGCAGTAATATATTTTTGAGGATTAATAAACATTTTCAAAGTGAGCACTGTTCCCAAGGGTTCATCTTGGGACTGGTACTCTTTAACATCTTTATCAATCACATAGATGATGTGATTGAGTGCACCCTTGGCAAGTTTTCTGATGACACCAAGCTGAGTGGTGTGGTTGGTACAGCTGAAGGGAGGGATGCCATGCAGAGGGAGCTTGATAAACTCAAAAGGTGGGCCCACGTGTACCTAATGAGGTTCAACAAAGCAAAGTGCAAGGTTTTGCACTTGGGTCGAGGTAATCCCAGATATGTATACAACCTGGAAGAAGAACACCTTGAGAGCAGCCCTGCTGAGAAGTACTTGGGGATCCTGGTTGATGAAAAACTAACATGAGCCAGTAGTGTGCTCTTGTAGCCCAGAAGGCCTGTGGTGTCCTGGATTCTGTCAGAAGAGGAGTGGCCAATAAGGTGAGTGAGGGAGGTGATTGTCCCCCTCTACTCTGCCCTCATGAGGTTCCAGCTGGTGTACTGTGTCCAAGACTGGGGCCCCTAACATGGGAATGGTGTGGAGCTTTTGGAGAGCGTACAGATGAAGGCCAGAAAGATGATCATAGGGCTGGAGAACCTTTCCTATGAAGACTGGCTGAAGGAACTGGGCTTATTCATCTTGGAAAAGAGAAGGCTGCAGGGAAACTTCATTGCAGCCTTTTAATATTTAAAGGGAGTTTATAAACATGAGGAAAATCAACTTTTTACAAGGGTAAATAGCAATAGGACAAAGGGGGATGGTTTTAAACTAAAGGAGGAGAGGTTTAGATTTTATGTCAGGGGGAAGTTTTTTGCTGAGGGAGTGGTGAGGTGGTGGCACAGGCTGCCCAGCAGTGTTTAAGAGGACCTGGGCAATCTGATCTAGTACTTGATCTGCCTGTGGCAAGGGAAGTTGGAACTTGATGATCCTTGAGTTCCCTTCCAACCTAAAGCATTCTATGATTTCTATGATATTTGACTGGAAAATTAATGCAGACATAGGATGAACCCAGCTCCTATGTCTAAGCCTCCAGAAAGGCAAGAGCAAGATAGAACTCTATAAAGCTGAATAAATATACAATTTCAGCTTATATTTTTCTTGTACTTTCTGACAGAAGATGTAGTGAAACAGAATAATGATGCTAATTTACAATTTTGAATAACGTTTTCATTCTCATCTGTGCATTGAGGGATGCTGCTGAAAGCTGGTAGCATCACAGCATCTGTGTACCTTCCTGCTTGTCCTCCTCTAATTACTTGGAATGTGAGGGCCTATTCTCAGCAAATCAGAAGGTGGCAGCATTTTAAGACAGTGATGCTTCTGGAACTTCTTCATTGGTATTTTTCACATTCGTCATGATGAAATTGTTTTGAAATATTGAAAATCATTTTATAAATTCGCTTGAAATACTGCAAAATAAACTCATCTTTAAATGCTCTCTTACAGGACTTGGCAACAATGGTTGAGCAATTGGTGAGATTCTTAGGAGTTTCTTATGACAAAGCACAGCTGGAATCCATGGTGGAACACTGCCATCAACTCATTGATCAGTGCTGTAATGCAGAAGCACTTCCTGTTGGCAGGGGTATGTTTAAAACCCACAGTAAAAATCTTAAGAGTGGAAGTTGAAAAAAGCAACTGACAGCTTAGAAACCTTCAAGATACGTTAAGGTGTTGGCAAAATGTTGATACATAAATGATGAGAGGAAAACTGATTTTTGGTGTAATTTTGGGAGTTGTTTTGTAACAATGATAGAAATGACTAAAAAAAACCAGGAACATTCAAGCTCAACAGCTTATATGCAACACTATCCAAACTGCTCTGTTTAAGCAGACAAGATGTCTTTGGCTTAATTCAACTGAATATGCTATTGATGTCGAGAAGACCACTTAGCTCCTTCTGACATTTGGAATATCAAAGCACGTACAATTACTCGCAGTTTGTCCTGGCTTAAAAACCTTTGTGTTTCCTTGTATGAGATTCTCTGGAAGAGCAGGTAATTCTAATTTGAAGTCATCAAATGGCAAGAACATCTAGTTCTTCTCATGTGCTTTTTTCATTGTCTGCCTTGGCTGTCTAAAATGTGTGTAGCTTATAGATGTTTGTTCTTTTGAGGCCTTTCTGCAGGAATCCAAAGTGCTCTTTGATCTAGTCTAGTCCTTTGTTAGTGTCAAAAAATCAATTCTTTTCTAATTCTTCTTTCTGATAAGCATAGAAGAATAAACTCAAGAAGCCCTTCAACTTACTTAACATAGCACTTAACTTTTTTTGAAAATGAGGACTTAAGAAAGCGATGGAGAGTTCCTGTGTCAGCATCACAAGTGCCTTTTCCAAAGTGAAATCAAACTAAAGAGATCACTTTAGCCACTCATACAATTCAACTTGAACTGGAACTTTTGGTTCCCTTCGTTTATCTGTCTGTAGCCATGTTACCACTTCTTGTTACAGCATCATGCATAAAGCTCATGCTTATCATGGCTGCAGAGTCTTTTCAGTGGTTGTGGTTTAAAGGTTATTGTCCCTTACGCAGGCAGTGTGACCTGAATACTTTGTTCTTAGGTTTCTGTGTAGGAGCCCTTTCCACATGACTTCTCTCAGCCAATCTTGTTGTTATCTGCAAGTTTTCTTAACTGTAATTTTTACACGTATTTTCAAATGTCTGATAAAAACGTCAAATATCATCAGTCCTTCTTGACTACTTATTTTAAGTAGTTTATTATACACTTATCATACATTTTATTTATTAGTGTGGGGCTGGCTGACAGATATCCACCAAGCTGCTTTCTCAGTTCCCTTCAGCAATATTGGTGGAGCAAAAAGAATGAAAAAGCTAATTGATCAAGATAAAGAAAGGGAGATTGCATCATGGGCAAACTTGGGGAAGATTAATTGATTTCCAGTTAAAAATTGAGTACGATCGTGTGAAACAAAACAAAAAAACACCTTTTTCTCATGCCGTTTTCCTTCAAGTCTTGACTTCAGTCCTCATTCTCCCACATCTTTCCAATGCTGAGTGGCACAGGAGGAATGGGGAACCCGTTAACAACAGTTACTTTCTGCTGCTGTTTTCTCTTCAGACTTTTCCCCTGCTCCAATGTGAGAGTCCCTCCCACAGGACACAGCCTTTCATGAATTGTTACACTACAGGAGTTTCCAACAGGCTGCAATTCTCAAAGAATCATTCCACCATGGGCCTCATCATGGGGTATAGTACTTCAGGAAAAAACTGCTATAGCGTGGGTGACCCATAACAAGCTTCAGCATGGAAATCTGCTTCATCGTGGTCCTCTAGGCTGCAGGGGGACAACCTGCACCACCACGGTCTTGTCCACGTACTTTTAGGAAAATATCCACTCTGGCATCTGGAACAACACTTCCTCCCACTCCTTTTTTCCTCACTTTGTGTTGTTTCTCTCATATTTTTTTTACCTCCTCTCTTACAGCTGTTTACTCCTTAAATTCATTATCATAGAGGCACTGTCAGCCAGTAGTGAGTCTGCTTTGGAGCCATCTGGAACTGATTCTGTCTAGTGTGTGGAGCAGCTCCTGCGCTCTTCTCACAGAAGCCACCTTTGCAGCTTCCTCAAACCTTTCTGTCTAAACTCAAAGAACATTTTATAATATGCTAAATAATACATAATATACTAAAAAAAAAACCACTAAAATCACATGCTTTAAAAAAGTCCATTGTATCTTTGCAATCACCTTTAATCAGTCAGACTGTGATCATATGAACATTCGGTCAGGTTTGTGTGAGAGGATCTGTTTCCCATTAAAGCAGGTTTACTGATATTCTATACTGCCTTTGTCTTTTTTTGGCAGAGCTTCATGCCAGTTTTCATTCCCCTGCCCAGACTACGGTCAGAGTAACTGACCCTCACTAATTTGTATTCTGTGCATGTTGCCACGTACTTTTCAGAATGCCGTACTTTAAAAAAGCCGTTGCTCAAACATCCTTGCTTTTATCTGTGAATTTGTGAACCTGGCACTGAAAGGTTGTTATTATTACGTAGAAGCTGTACACTCTAGTTGTTACAGAAGGATCTGGAAGATGAACTTCTATGAGCAGTTCTGTAACTGTGATATGGCACCTCTTTTGCTCCAGTGCAGTTATGTTCTGGTAAATGATGAGTTCTTGAAATAAATATCTCAAGATTGCTAGCTTGAATTAAAATTCTGGTAAGGATGAAAGACTGGAGTTTACTGAAAGACCTCTAGTTTTCAGCCGGGTATCCACAGTGTAGTGTGTTTTTCTGCTGTTAGATATCTTAATTCTCATCCTACTCTCACCCCACTTCTTCAAACTGAAAATTCAACATGTAACACAACGTGCATTTTGTGTGAAAACCACAAACCATCTCATTTACAGTAGAATTTTACAGCAGGTTACCTGACTGATTACCAGCCCACTTCTTGGCTGTGAAAACAAGATCAAAAAATGAGTCTGGTAAGGCATCCTGAGCACCTTGGAGTTTCAGGCAAGATTTTGCAATCAACAGAGCCATATTCTCCTCTGTTCAATTGTGTGAAGTTACACGGAAACCTAGGTTTGTACCTAGCCTCTGCTGTCTTAGAGATCTGTGGAGCAGCATCAGCGACTTGCTGTGCACAGCTAAAATCCCTCCTCCTTGTCTAGTGAAAGCCAGAAAGGCAGTTGTGAAAGGAAGGTGAGGCTGTAATATCAGAAAAACCAGAGAAAAGAGAATAGAGCTGCTGCTGAGGCCTTCAGCAGGCAGAAAGGTCAGCTTTTGTCCCCACTGCCCAGTTCACCCACACAAATGGGGCAGTGCCTGCTTTTGCTGCGTGCACACTTCCAAATGCAGTGTTAGTGTTCGCTGTTTTGTAGTAGAGCCTGCAAACCCCCAAAGTTCTGAGCCTCTTATTCTTATCTTCTACAAATCTTTCAAAAAGATCCCTCTGTTTTTTAATATGCAAGAAAGGCAGCTACTGCAGCAAATTTGATATTTTGTCATTTGCTCTCGATGTGCTTTTTATTAAAAATATTCTTATTTTGAATTTCTTTTGTTCACTGTCTTTGGCTTTTACAACATTTTGTTACTTCAGAATGTAGCTTCATTAACGGAGCTTTGTTCTTCTGTTCATTTGTGTGACAAAGAATTCTGGCAATAACATGACAGCTTATTGTAATTTGTTTCAAATATTTTTAATTTGTCATTAGTTACATTTACTTTATTTTGCTTTATTTTAGTTCTTCATTTTTTTTTCTTTTAGCACATTGATCTTTACTCTGAAGATAACCCTGAGCTTCTGTGAAAGCAGAAAAATGATTAGATATATTACTTATATTTGAGTCATAGTTTACACAGTTGCATGATTCAAATCATAAACCAGGTGGGTGACTTTTTTTGACAACCTATCCATTCATATGGTAACAAAAAACATGTTTCAAATAATCTACTGCATATGCCCTTTATAATACCTATGATTTGTTTGTATGTGTTGTTAGGGAGATTCAGAAATTAAAAGTTTATCTTTCCCAAGCAGAGGAAGAAAATGTTTTATTAACATTGTTGAAATGAAAATACGGGCTTTTATGCAATTATAGTTGCGAGAATACAACTAATTTTTATTATCAGATATTTATGGTTGCAGGAAATGTTTTAACTGTCTCTTTGATAAAGGAGACATTTTGCAAAAGAAATATATGTGATGTATTTTCTGTAACTTTCATGTTCTCTTGACCTTTGGATCCTGAAAGCAAACTGCAACACTGTCAGACCTGTAGGCGTTTGGGGCAGTACTTTTCATTAAATGGTCCTTGCCACACATACTGCATCGTCGTGCAAATGTGTAATTTATTGAGGTTTCTCAAACAGTTTTGTCTTACGGCTCAATTATAGAGTTCCTGCATAAAAGCAATGGTAATTAAATTAAATGGGTATTCTTTGTATGCATCAAATGCATAATTAAGTTCCCTGCATGTAGTTTTGCTCTTGCTGTTATGATTAAACTCAGTGGTACCACAGTCTCAGTTTTCCTTTCATTTATTCCAGCTGAACAAGCCTGGATTTTGTCTTTATTTATACCCAATATCAGTGAGACACCAACAAATATTCCTGACTGACTATGACATAAACAAAATCTGTTGCAAAGAATCAGCGCCTAAGGGAGCTCTAGCTTTTGGCTGGTGATTTCAGCAGTGTCAGCAAGTTAAGTTATGTTACTAGCTGGCCTCAGTAGGCAATACTCCATACACTGAAAAAGTAATGTGTCCATAGCACATCCATTGAAAGCTTTCTGCTCCTTATGTACAAAATTAAATGGCACAAACTGGGTGTATAGTACACATTATTTTCAATATTGTAGTTATATTGAATATTATATATTATATTATATTGATATTATAATATTATATTGAATATTATATTTATTATAGTTATATTGAATATTACATATTCAATATATATAATACAATATTATTTAAGTATTTGTATTTAACAAACTGTCACCCTCAGTTTTGAAAAGTCATCTGTAGAATTAATCTTTAAGTGTAAAATAATAGAATTTTGCTATGCTAAAATTTCATCGATATTCAGTAATCTATTTAATGCTCTGTATTCCGTGCACCTTTTGGATAGTTTCCCAACCCATGTGTGGTAAAGGCACAGTCATTTTGAAATGCATTGTTAGGTGATGGGATTATTAAACATCCTTACTTTGCACTGACACCAGAAATCAACTTCTGAATTAACATCCAAAACAAAATCTGTATTTAATGCTCATTAAGGCTAGAAAAAAAAATCTTGTAATCTGATTTTTTTCTCGGATAATACTCTCCAAATCCAGACCACAGTAGGGTACTCACTTCAGGGTTTTGCAAGAGTTGTAGCATTGGGCAAATGGGGAAGATACAAAGTAGCCTCAGGCCTTACTGAGGTTTCAGCGAAAGCTAATACTGATCAGCTTCTCACAAATAATACTTTGTGCCCTGCGTCTTCTTCTTCTACAGTCTTGTTAGACTGTAGAAATTTGGTATCCTGTCTGCTCTCTGACCTGTGTTCCCTCTCTGTGTTTCAGGTCGAGTTGGGCTGTGGAAAGACATCTTCACTGTTTCAATGAATGAGAAATTTGATTTAGTATATAAACAGAAGATGGGAAAATGTGACCTCACATTTGATTTTTATTTATAAAAAATGCATGCATATGATATCCAGATATAGCTAGAAGTGCTTTATGCATTCATTTATTACCTGCTGGACAAACTACTGTAGCTATTATGTGTAACAAGATTTAAAGAAAGAAAATCAATCTAAGTAAACCATAACAGATACAGTTATCTTTGATCCTAAACAGCTGTTTATTTTCTGGTATTTTAATTCTTCATCCACACACAAGAACTTCCTAGACAATACTAGAATATTCAGCTGCTATGGAATGTATTATATCAGTATAAGGTATGTATCATATATGCAACTAGAATGTACACCTTTTCAGCCCCACGTTGATTATTTAATATTTTATAAAAGCTTTTCACTAGAACCTAAATAACTGTCCATAAACCAAATAAATTATTTCAGAGGGAATCAAGTAACAGGCCAAAACTGTATGCTAGAATGATCTCAGGGGTTAATCATCATATTTATTTTTATAGCTGGTAAATCAAGTATAAATAAATCCCATTCCAAAATAGTAGCTGATTAAAGTGGGGTTCACACTAAGTTCCACGCACCCATATCTGTGTAATTTCTGAGTAGGTTCTGTGTACTGGCATACTCTGCAAGACAGGCCTTGTTATGAAATACAGCTGTGATTGTCACTCTAATCACAAAACCCACCCACGTTTCAGATGGATGTCTTCCTGATGGATGAACCTGTGTGACCTGGTTTAGGGAACCTGGTTTGGCAGGGGGGTTGGTCTCGATGATCTCTAGAGGTCCCTTCCAACCCCTACAATGCTGTGATTCTGTGAAGTTCAGCTCCATGCAGAAGGTCAGAGAACAGAAGCTTTTTATGTCCCCAGCTCTCACTCGGTCCCTCAAAACTGGGCTAAAAAGCATAACGTCTGATGCAGAGGTTTTTCTCCAGGAATCAGGCTGACTAATGTCGGTTTCCTGTGTAGATCTGAATTTCACCTGTTAGATAAGGAAGAGAAAATAAGGTGCTGGATATCCTCAAGTTCCACCAAAAGTTAAAAGCACGCAATACTATTTGCGCTACTGGACTCCATCACACCTAACTTAAGGCTGGTTGTGTGTGACACAGTAAGTAGGGAGAGGAAACAGCAGCACTGAAGGAAGAGAGTTTAAAAATACATCACCAGGTGGGAGTAGTGTATGCATGATAGTTTCAGTAATTGTAAGCTATGACTTGTCTGGATTATAATCAGAATTCAAGTTTATTACTTTATCTTTTTTATTTTCTATGACAGGTATGCAAACAGCCTGAAGTAGGCTACTATCGCTGTAAAGCTCTCCAGAATGATTTTATTCTGTTAGGTAATGACATCAATGCCTTTCAGGTTCTCAGCTGCAGGAGGCCCATTTTTGCTAGTCAAATATTCAATCTCACCAAAAGCTGTGAGGAAGGACTAGCAGATTTTTAGTGTTTCAGTTCTGTTGGGAAACAAACTGTCAGTTCAGCTGGCAAGTGGTGTAGCATGATGTGGCTTGACAGCACTTTTCCTTGTATATTTGTGAGTGAAAATGCTTTCTGTGAAATTTTATTTCTATTTTTATATTTTTAGTACTGTATGAATATTAAGCACTACACATTATACTTCTGTGCTTGCTCGCTTATTGAATAAAAGATGTGTTCCATGCGTTGTGGTTTGCTCATTTTGTAGCCCTCCTATTCAAGCCGTGTCATCTTGGGAGATGGATCCTCTTCACTACCAACACCTCCAGACTTAAGACAGGACAACTGCAGAAACACAATATCAAATCAGACCACTGACCCTGTGAGCTGTTTCTGACACTGCTAGTAACAAATGCCTATGCAAGAATGTAGTAGAGAGCATAGCATTCTCTGAGCATCTTTGTGTTTAGTAGCTCTTTGTGGAGTTTTTCTTCCTCTGTGCTGGAATTGACAGCATTCTGTGGTAATAGACTCCACACATAGTGCAGAAAAAGGACTTCCTTTGTTTGCTTAGGGGCTGCCATCACGCAGTATAATTTGATGTTCCTTTGTTCTTGAATTGTGGTGGCTGATACAGTCACTGTGCCATCCACTCAGGATTTTACACTTCTGTCTTATCTTACTTCTATCTCCCAGGCAGCCCTATTCTGGAGTCCTAGACTGTCATACAGAAGGCCAAAACCCACAAACTGGTAAGTCTTCAAGAAGGCAGGAGCAGAAGGAATAGTTGTCTCCTGTGTCTTGCTACTGAGAGGACAAAATTTCCCCACACTTAATGTGAGTTTGAGTCAGAAGAAAGATTTCATTAGCACAAAAAAATCCACTGAAGTTGCTTTAACGTAAGGACATACAAGTAATTTATCCTTACCAGTCACTTAAAAGGCTTCTTGTGTTTCTGAAGACACTAGTAGATCATATCCCCATTCTCAAGCACAGCCCATCTCCTTTGCTGCAGAAGACAACCACCCTCAGCCCTCAATCAAAAGCTGGTGGCTTCTAAACGCACATCTTAACACTTATGCCGATGTCTTCTAATGCCAAATTTAGTATATGCAGTCACCAGCTAACAAGCTGGAGGAGGAACGACTAGTTCGCTCCAAAGAAACTACATACTACAGACAGCAAGAGCTTCTATGATAATCCACTGTGTATCTACAACTATTCTGGAACTCCATATATTAGACAACAAAGTTACTGTGTGCTAAGAATCTGCTTTCCAGAAAGGCTCTCCTCCGCCAGAGTTCATCTCTCCAGTCCCTTGACCTCATTGTGAGCCATTCGGTGAAATTCATTCAAACCAGAAGCCTGCCCAAAGCCCGTTCCCATAGAAGCCATGCTGAAATTTTACCTTTGGATATCAGGTCTTTCCAAGCATTTCAATCTGTTAAAAGCAATAGGTGGTGAACTCCATGTTTTGACAGTGTGAACCTTCAGGACTCAACCAATGTCAGCATGACTCCTTGTACAAGTCCCTTGATCAAGTGCCCCAAGATGTACCTGTAGAGAATGCCTTACTGATATAAACTGAGTGTAAATGAAAAACACCATAAAATTAACTGTTATTTTTCCCCCCTCAACATTCGAATTTGCTAATTCTCTTCTGCTAGCTGCTACAAAATCAGAAGTCACTGTTAGTGCGATTTATCATTGTTATGTAGCTGGAACACATTTAGTGGTACAAATCAGCAAGATACAGGGGGAAGGTTTGGATGGTTTCATTGCAGTGGTACTTCAAATGGCCAGCAGTTGACCTGTAAAGCACTGAGTACTCTTACTATTAATTGGTACAAATTGGCCTTCATTTGTCATGTGCCTTCATGGACACACCCAATACAACACCTCCCAGGCTCAGTCCTTCACTTAGCAGGTGCACATTAAGCAGCACTCAAAAGTGCTAGCCAAAATTCTCTAGCTGCTACTTGTTAAAGAAATGGAAGCAGAGAAATAGGGTCAAAACCTCTAACCTGTTCTTTGTCAGCACTGGCTATCTACACTTGAAGCTTCAGCCAGGGGTGCCTAAAATATTGGCAGCATTAAGTGGCTTGCCTAAGTGCTGGCATGAAGAACCAAAATGGGAACTGATCTAGATAAAAAATGTTTGTGCAGTTTGGAATACAAGAGATTTAAATATTCTTTGCAGTGAAGTTGGGTAGTAAAGACGAAGTGTATGAGTGATCATTAAAGATTCTCAGTGTTTTTATATAAATTCATATATACAACATCGCATAAACAGTTCTGACAATAATAATAAAGATTCATAGGCCTAAATCACCATTATCATAAGCCATTCAGACTTGCTTGGATTCTAAGTAATGCCACTTAGTAGCTAAAAGCAAAGGTTTAGAGGGGGTCACATCATTTGCCTCTCCCATCAAAATACAAAGGCAAAATAGATTCAACAGCTGAATCAAATAATATTAACAAAACTACCACAGACTCAGTGACCCACAGAAAGGACATAGTACAGAAACAACTGTGTGTAATCTCACTGCATCCTTCTCAGCTGTTAGTGTGTTCACTCACTAATTTCCTTTAGCCACAGGATCTGCAGACTGCTGTCCTCTAGTGTCTGAATCACAAAACGTATGCAGATGTGTATTTTCTGCTGCTTGTAATGCTGTGTTTCACAAAGAGAAGACAGAAATAATTGCAACCAGCCATCGACTTTATTATGAAATGGAAAGGGGGTCTGCAAAACAAACACCTTATTTTAAAAATAAAACTTAAACAGATCTCATCATAATGAGGTTTAGACCTCAAGTGCTGAGTCACACTTTAATGAAATTGCTGTTCTGTCTTCAGGGAGCAGCAAAGAAATCAGCAGCAATTCCATCTTGGGTTCTCTCTATATAGATAACCTCTCACAAATATGGCAGAGCTACAGCAGATTCTGCAAGTAAACCAAACAAAACCTCTTTTCAGACCTCCTGCTTAACTCATACACAGCTGCATATAACACCCAGCTTCTTGAAAACATCTGAGCTGCGTGGACTTGCAAGAATGCACGAATGCAAGAAAAGTTTACAAAAATGCAGGGTAATTTTCTGTTCTTTATGACTTTATGTGAGAGTCATTCTCTGTTAGCCCGGTAGGATTCCTTACCATGAGCTAATTTTATAGACAGTGAAGCTGTTAATACCAAGAGACAAGAAGAAGCCTTTGTACTTCCTGTTAATGCAGGGACCTAATTGAGGTTCCTGCAACAAATCACTACTATAATTTTTCTGGATTTTGCAACTTCATCTGCTAGTAAATCATAATGCCACAAAACAACTTTTGTTGGAGTTCTCCCTGTGCACAGATGACAAGCTCTGGGAATACATGCTAGAACAGTTTTAAAAGCCATCACTTGCAGCTGTCCTCTCTGCCTCACTGTCAGAAATAGCCACTGTGGAGGGGAGACAGCAGATGCAAATGTGAGCTGCCTCCTCAGCTGCTGTAATGCAGTCTGACATATTAACTGAAACTGATAAGGGCGGTGGTTTCAGTGTAGGCTGATCTGTGGGCTGCAGTTGCAAGGAGACAGAGCATGTCCTGCAGTCCTGCACTTCACACAGTAGTAGTCTCCTCAAATCATCATAAATCTTCTTCTATGAGCTACAAAGAACCCACCGCACGGATGTTAAACCCACGGTCACTAGCTTTGGTCCCATAATCCAGCCTGTGCCAACACTGAACATAATACAATAACGTAATCCTCACACACAGTGGCAATGCAGCCAGTGTAACTGTGTGCTGTGACCACTGCCTTCACAAGCTTTACCTCTGCTTCCATACAGCTGGAAGAAGGCTGCCGTAGACACATGAGCGCAAAGCACTAGGCATGAGCACTCTGGTCAGAACAACAACAGAACCAAGGAGAACATCTGGATTTCAAGCCCCATAGTATTTTATTTATGCCTCATCAAAAGAACAGGGCTTAGTGAATACAGAAAAACGTATCAGACAAAGGAAGGATGATGCTGACTGCTCCCTGCCAAGGAGGTAGGACCCATACCCACAAAGGAGGGCCAATAGTAGGCTTCCAGAGCCCAGAAATCAGGGTTTCCGTGCATGGCAGGCCCCCTAGGGCACACTCATCCCTCCTTTGGCCACTCCATTGGATCTAGATGAAATTTTAAAGTCTCTTCCAAATCAAGAATCATTCCATGATTCTATTACTCAAATTTTTGAAGTGTTCATCCTGCAGATTATCTGTCAGGACATACTGAACCTGCTTGTGGAAAACAGAAAGGTTGTGGATGCCCCATCCCTGGAGGCATTCAAGGCCAGGCTGGATGTGGCTCTCCCTGTGCACAGACGACAAGCTCTGGGAATACATGCTAGAACAGTTTTAAAAGCCATCACTTGCAGCTGTCCTGGGCAGTCTGGTCTAGTGGTTGGTGACCCTGCACATAGCAGAGGGTTGAAACTACATGATCATTGCTGTCCTTTTCAAATCAAGCCATTCTATGATTGTAAGATACTATGAATCTCCGTTCCTCGCTTTACAAAAGCAGTGTGAGCCCACGCTGAGCCCCGCATCCAAAAGGGGCCCGCCTTACTGCCGCCACGCTAACGGCGGGCCCCTCTGCCCAATCAGGAGCGAGGAGCGTCGTTACTATGGCAACAGCGTCCTGGTAACTGCAGAAGGCGGAAGTAGAGCGGGGTGTTGCCATCACCGGTGACTCTGCTTCCCGCCTCCGCTGGGCGGCATGTAACATCTGCACGTGCCGGACCCAGAGCCCGCAAGGAGATTCGTCTGGAAGCAGCAGGATCCGCTCGGAGTGGAGTGACAGAAAGGCCCCGTGTCGTCCGATGGGAAGGCAAATAAAAAGGTTATCTTAGAAGGTGACCGACTGCCGTTTTATTGGCTAAGAAGTAAATGCACAGGCGGTGTAAGCAAGGGTGCGCGGCCTGGAAAGAGTACAGGGATGGCCTCTGGAGGTGTAGAGATGTAATCAGAAGGCCAAGGTGCAGATGGAACTGAACCTGGCAAGGGATTTGAAAAATAACAAAAAGAGATTCTGTAGGTGCATTGGTCAGGAGAGAAAGGCCAAGGTGAGTGTATCCCCTCTGATAAAAGGAGAAGTGGTATCAACAAACACGGAGAAGGCTAAGGTACTCAATGAGTTCTTTTCTTCAGTCTTCACTGGGCAGTTGGGCTTCCCACATCTCTCACATCCCTGAACATCTAAGCAGAGGTTTAGGGAGCAAAATTCCTCCCACTGTAAGCAAAGAGCAAGTCTGAGACCACCTGAAAAAAACTGAAAAAGTGCAAGGCTATGGGGCTTGATAACATATCTCAGGGTCCTAAAGGAGCTGAATGGTGTAGTTGCCAAGTCACTCTCCATCATATTTAAAAAGTCATGGCTGACTGGTAACTGGAAAAAAGGAAGCATCACTCCCATTTTTAAGAAGGGTAGAAAGGAAGACTTGGGAACTACAGATCGGTGAGTCTCACCTCAGTGCCTGGAAAGATCATGGAGCAGATCCTCTTGGGAGCTATGTTAAGACTTAGGTAAGACAAGGAGACAGTCAGCATGACTTCACCAAAGGCAGACTGTGCCTGACTGGTCTGGAGGCCTTCAGTGATGGAGTAACATCGTCAGTGGGCAAAGGAAGAGCAATTAATCTTGCCTACCTGGACATTTGCAAAGTCTGTGACATGGTCCCACACCACATCCTTATCTCTAAGTTGGATTTGAAGGGTGGACTACTCAGCAGATAAAGAATTGGTTAGATGGTTGTAAACAGAGGATGTGGTGACAGGTTGTCTCTTCCTTAAATCTGTCTTGAAACCAGTGCTCAACATCTTTTATCAATGACCAAGACAGTGGGATTGAGCAAAGTCTCAGCAAGTTTGCAGATGACACTGAGTGGTGGAGTTGATACAACAGAAGGAAGGGATGTCATCCAAAGGGACCTGGACAAGCTTGAGAAGTGAAATCACATAGATGTAATGAGGTTCAACAAGTGCAAGGTGCTGCACCTGCATCATGGCAATCCCAGGCATGAGTATCTCGCAACATATTGAGAGCAGCCTGCAGAGAAGTACATAGGGATTCTTGTCGATGAAAACCTGATATGAGCTGGCAGTAGGCAGCTGCAGCCTAGGAAGTCAACTGTGTCGTGGGCTGAATCAAAAGAGTGGTGGCCAGCAGAATGAGGGATGTGATTGTCCCTCTCTGCTGTCTGAAGCACCATCTGCAGCAGATGGCCTGAGGCCTGAGGGGGCCTGAGGCCCCAAGCGCAAGAAAGACATGGAGTTATTGCAGCAGGTCCAGAGGAGGACCATGAAGAAGCTCTTAGGACTGGAGTACCTCTCCTACAAAGAAAGGCTGAGGGAACTGGGCTTGCTGAGCCTGAAAAACAGAAGGTTCCAGGGAGGTCTCACTGCAGTGTTTCAGTACTAAAGGAAGTTTTTAGACAAGATGAAGACTGACTTTTTACCTGGTCTAACAGTGATAGGACAAGGGGGAATGGTTTTGAACTGAAAGAGGGGAGATCTAGATTAGATGTTGGGAGGAAAATTTTTATTGGACAGTGTTTAGTGACTGGCACTGGCTGCCTGAGAGGCTGGGAAGCTCCATCCCTGCAGGTTTCCAGGCCAGATTGGATGGGGCCCTGGGCAGCCTGATCTATTGCGTGGCAACCATGCGCATGGCAGGGGAATTCTTTCTAGGTCTTGAAGGTCCCTTCCAACCCAGCCTTTCTATGATTCGCTTTATGATTGCCTCAGCTCTTGTTACTGTGCGCCACTGTAAAGAGGCTGGCTCTGTCCTCTTTGTACCCTCCCTTAAAGTAACTGTACATACTGGTGAGCCTCCTTTTTTCTAGGCTAAACAGGCTCGGCTGTCTAAGCCTTTACTCACAGGAGATATGCTCCTGTCCCTCAGAATCACAGAATATCCTGAGTTGGAAATGACCTGCAATGATAATTGAATCCAATGCCTGTCTCCATACAGAACCACTCCAAAATAAAATCCTGTGTCTGAGAGCACTGTCCAAATGCTCCTTGAACTCTGGTACTTGTAACCGTGCCCGCTACCCTGGGGAGCCTGCTCTGGTGCTCAACCACCCTATGGTGAAGAACTTTTTCCTAACACCCAGCCTGACCCTCTCGACACAGCTCCATGCCATTCCCTCGGGCACCACTGCTGTCACCAGAGAGCAGAGATCAGTGCCTGCCCCTTTTTTTCTCTTCTGGAGAAGCGCTGTGCAGAAACTGTCCCACTACCAGCATAAATTGGCTAGCAGTGATGTGCCTGATGCTCCCCAGAGTATGAATGACTCTTTTGTCTGCTAAGGCACAGAGCCCCTAGATCCCTTTCCACAAAGTTGCCCTCCAGCCTAATCACCTAATCACTTGGTTGCATTATGATGTATTCTTTCCAGTGACCCCCTACCTCTCTCGTATGGTGGAGCTCAGAACTGGGCACAGTAGTGTGTAAACTATGCCTCATCGTATCTGAATATGCCAAAGAGCAACAGCTCCCAAAGCTCTGAGCTATAGAACATTGTCATCTTTCAGAATTTCTGCCAGAAGCTCACATAGCAGTGCTTGCAATTGTAATGCCTGTTGAAGCTGTATGGTTGCATGGAACAGATGCAGACCCTTTAACATTGCTTAACATTGCCCCACAGGTCAACAGTGAGCCACGGTTACGAAACTGTTGTATATACCGTGCAATACTGTCCCTGTCTGATTGTTATTTTCCCAGCTGGCTTTTCTGTTTATACTTACAATATAGTTTGCTTTAGATTTCCTGGTGAGAAAAATTAATAACAGCTCTTCATAAAACACATTATAAAACTCAGAATTAGTGTAATAAACTGATGTCTTGTACATGTGTTTTTCTCCTGCAAAAGCTTAGAAGTCTAAACATTTAAGCAATTTCACTGTTCAATAAAACAGCAGGTGTTTTGGTTTTTTTTTCTAATGAAAAATGTTGTTTTTTTAATGATTTTGAGTGCATTAATGTGCATAGCCTTAAAGGTAGTGGCTAAAAGCATTTTTACTGATAATTCTTTGTTGTTTGGTAAAGATGTTAGTTTACTGCTAGTTTCCTGCTCTAAACTGTACAAAAGTGCTCATGTAGGAGATAGCTCTTGATGGCTAGAAGCAACCAGATGGAGTTCAAAGTATCAGTGCTTGTACTGGATGCTGCGACCATCAAAATCAGCAAATTACAAGATTTGCTCATTACAAGAAATGATTTTTTTTCTCTCATTGCTGTTTCCAGACACACCACTTCCTTTCATGTCCTATATTCTTGTATATTCTGATAATCCTGGTAGAAACACAGAGGAGACCATGGCCAGAGTGACAAACATGGAAGACTGAAGTGCCTTACACTCGTCCTCTGAAGTACTCATATTTTCTTCAGGACCTCACTTTAAGCTAAGCAAAGCATCAGTGCATGGCAATAGGCAGCACTCAAATCAGCCACGTGTTTGTACTCAAATCTAAGCTTTCATAGCACTGGGACACTGAGTGATTGAAGGATTTTTATTTAGAGGACAAATTGTAACTTTCAAATAGCCTTGTCCTTTCAGTCCATTCTGCACGATTTGTTCAGTGCTATCTTTCAGTGTAGCAAATTGTGATGGACAAAGAACCCTTCTGTCATTTGGAGTTTGGGGCACATTTCCTTCAGCACTTTGAGAGAAGTCCTCTCATGTAGATAAACTATGGTTATAGGATCCTGTAGACCATGGGTTTCCAACCTTTTTACTTGCCCGGACTGAAGTTGCTCCAAAAGTAATGCCCCCTCTTTATTTCCATGGAAACTACAGCAGATACAAAGAGCACAGCAACTCTTCTTGATGGAGCAAATTCTCAGCTACAAAACACTATTTTTCAGCATAGCCACCACCATTTTCGCTAGTAATGAACAAGAGCCTGTGTGCTGTGCTTGTCAAAACCTGCACCAGTGAAGGTGATCCACTGTTGCCACTGCTGAAACACACCACCCACCATCTCACAATGCTCACATCCACTGTGTGATCATCAATGAATGCCTTTGCTTCATCCACACTTCCATGTCAGACACTGTTTTGCCAGACTGTCCCTCTGCTGCCATCTGTCACACAGCAATAAAACATAATGGAATATTGGTGGGAAGGTTCAACTTCTGCTGCCATACCACCAACATCAACCTCTGACATTGTGAGCCAAAATAATAAAATAGGAGGCACTACTTTTGGAGCACCCCTTTTGAAATATGTAATATAATTAATGTACATAAATAAGAAAGCACATTTTATTTTTTAATATTTCTATTAAAACAGTAAAAAAAAAAAAAAACGAGCAACAAAAACAAAGAACTGGTCTGACATTTGTCTTTGATTTTTGTGAAACAAAAGCATCAGTTCAATGGCAGTGGTTGTAATTCTTAGTGAGCTCTCAAGAGAGACTCTCTCATCAGAGAGTCTTTTTAATTAAATGTTGCTCTTCCTGTGCTCCATCTATGACAATAGTTGTTCACAAATGCCAAGTACTGCCAAAAGTGTTGACATGAATAAGGTGCGATTGTGAAGCAAGGGATATTATGTGGTAAGACAGGTCTTACAAAAGTGTGGTAAAGAGGCACGTTCAAAATTTTGAGTTGAATATGGTGGATGACAGGTTGGCCATGAGCCAGCAGTGTGCCCTTGTGGCCAAAAAGGCCAATGGCTTACTGGGGTGGGTGCATTAAAAAGAGCGTGGCCAGCAGGTCAAAGGAGGTGATCCTCCCCCTCTACTCTGCCCTGGTAAGACCTCATCTGGAGTACTGCGTCCAGTTCTGGGCTCCCCAGTACAAAAAAGACAGGGATCTCTTGGAAAGAGTCCAGCGGAGGGCCACGAAGATGGTGAAGGGCCTGGAGCATCTCCCCTATGAAGAAAGGCTGAGTGAACTGGGTCTGTTCAGCCTTGAGAAAAGGAGACTGAGAGGGGACCTGATCCAGGTCTATAAATATCTAAGGTGTGGGGGGCAGAATGGCGAGGCCGGACTCTTTTCAGTGGTGAGTGGAGACAGGACAAGGGGAAACGGCTGGAAACTGCAGCATAGGAAGTTCCGCACCAATGTGCGCAAGAACTTCTTTACAGTGAGGTGACGGAGCACTGGAACAGGCTGCCCAGGGAGGTGATGGAGTCTCCTTCTCTGGAGATGTTCAAGACCTGCCTGGATGCCTACCTGTGCTACCTGCTTTGGCAGGGGGGTTGGACTCGATGATCTCTGGATCATCCTTCCAACCCCTACAATTCTGTGATTCTGTGATTCTGTAATATCACGGTTTCTCTATATTCTCTATACATTAAGTTTGAAAACTGTATTTATGATGAATGAAAATGAAGTTTCAAATATGTGAAAAAAATTGATGATTTTTTTCTGGAATCTTGAAACCTGTTCTCAAATTCCTTTATCAAAATGGAAAGCACGGCTGTATTTTTCTCTGCCCACAGAACAGTGTATCAAAACGCGTGCACTTATTTGCCATGACTTGAGTTGGCACTGCACTGAACACTGGATGTCCTGGATTCATCCAAGATAGTGTTAATAGCCCACTGATATTTAGTTGTTGCTGAGCGATGGGTGTGTCTGGGGCTGGACTGGGCTGCGTGGCAAGACAGAACCACCACCATGATGGTGTGGGGTCGGAGGAGGTCTCAGGATGGTCTGGGCCAGGCTGTAGGTTGTACATTCCTGCTGTAGACCTAACAACATCAATCTAGATCTACTGGTGGAAAGAGGGAGGAAGAGGAAAACATGGCCCTTCTAATCTAATTCTTGTTAGATTTGCTTCTGTATTTGTAGGTAAGCAATATAAAATGTATTTTATTCCCTACTCTGAAGTCCATTTCTTCTTTGGACTACTGTCTCATTTATATTCTTAAATCACTCACAAGATCACTGTTGCCAGTCATGACACATTACCAGATATGATACACCTCTTGTCCCTTGGTACTCACTTGAAATGACTGCTCCCTTTACAGTTCATTTTCTGAAGCAGTAAGATTAATAGTTTGTTCCAATCAAGTATGAATTTGCTGTTAATCCCCACGTGGACATTCCTTTTGCAAGTAATTTGTAATTATTATCATGCAAGGCTTCCTCCATCATGGCACATGTCATGTCCTCCTCTCCTGCCGTGTAGCTTCAGATATAGGGAGTACAAGTAGGAGTAAGCAGTGATAGCATTTCTGATTTCACTGAAGCTGTATCCAGCCATGCTTTCTGAATTCTTTCCTTTGTCAGAAAGGGTAGCAGTTGAAATTAGATATACACGGCATCCATGACTGTATCTTTTCTGGGCAAGAAAGAGATGATCTTAAGAATGCTACTAGAGGATTCCCATATGACTGCAGCAAGGATGTCAATAACAAGAGCCAAAATAACAAGTATTTTGCCATTTTCCTTTTTGTAAATGAAATTTCTTCTGAAGGCAGTTATCTTTGAGAGCAGATCCTAGATTAAATTTGGAGCAAACATGCAGATGAGCTCATCTCTGTTTCCAGATTTCTGCAGGTAATTAAGTGCTTTTGCTGTGGTTGAATTTCACTCACTATGAATCCAAAAGAAACATCAGGCAAAAATTTCTGGTCCTTTTCTAGTTCTTTTTCAGGTCCAGTGAGAGCTGGAAGTGTCTAAAGTGACACAAGGCATCTCTGCACACTACACTGCACTGTCAGGGACATCTGCTCTTTTTCCATTGCTGGGCAAGTTTTTTCAGGGAAAGAGGCTGACATGGACTAAAATACTGCTACCTGTAAGCTCAACATACAAACAGTGAATGCTGAACCCTCTACTATGTGATGCCTCTACAGAAAACTCGGTAACTAAAATAAAACAGGGCAAAGAGATCTGTAATGGAATACTGTCACAGAACACACTTATGCACTGTACTTTGTTGTTTTCAAGTTCTAAAACTTCAGTGTTTTGACTGTAGTTTCAGAAAGGCTGGCATTGGAATATTTTATTAGAATATGATGATTTTATAGTAATGATGTGCAGAAGCCTTTTTTTTTTTTTTTTAAATTGTGCATAAAATGGAGAAAATAGTAACTATTCTTTTCAGGAATGAAAGATCCGTAAGTTATCTAAATCAGTGGACAAGCAGTAGCAAGTAGTGTCTGCAAATTAACTAGTTTCTGTTGAATTCTCAGAAAAAGCATATGACTTCAGCTACGAGTATCTGATGACTCTCTAATATATTTTACAGCTACATCTGTGAGCTCTGTCCTAGATCTTGTGTTCCTCTCCCAGGACATTGGACAGATCTTCAAAAGACAGCTGAAAAAGAAGATGAACTGAAAAAAAGCATTTCAGATGCTTGATGTTGCTCAGACCCTGACAGTCACAAAGGATGAATTCAGGAGAGTGACTGAAACCTTTGTTATCCATCTAACAGAATCTGAATCAGATGCTGTACTGGCAGAGGCATGCTATGTCATTGCTGTTTATAACCATTTAAAGGCTATTCCTATCTGTCAGAAGCAAAATTTCCATGTTCCAAGGGGAGCAGGTTCAAGACAAATAGACACGGTTGAAACTACTTATATGAGTAGTTCAAGTGAAAGTAATAGAAGACCTGCAAAAGCATTGTGAATAAATAGCTAATCCATGCAAATTGGCTAGTGGTGGTGATTATGTTGAAAAATAGTGTTTTGTAGCTGAATTTGCTCTATCAAATAGAGCTATTGTGCTTTTTGTATCTGTTGTATTTTCCACTGAAATAAATAGCAGACATTGCTTTCAAAGTGACCTATGTATAAGAAGATTTTGTTTGTGGCATGTTGAAAGATTTGTGAAAGATTTGACTGTGGCCTTTGAAAGATTTGCAATTTACTACCAGACTTTGAGACACCACTCAAAGCTTAAATTCATATACATGCCATGTTACAAATGTACATGGATTAGGTTGTGAACTCTGAGATGGAGACCAGATGCTTTCTGTCTGGATGGGGAGTTTGTCAGCACACTTTACAATTTGTTAACTTGTGAACCAAAGTTGGACTGAACTTGAAGGAATGTTGGGCATTAATATGGTATTGTAACTGAGACATTGGTCATAAACAGGGTGGATTCTATTGCACAATTGGTACCAGTATTATTATACATTTTATTTTTTGTCCTGTAAATGTAGGCAATTGTTTTATATCTTCTTTTTTTCCTTCCCCTAACATACCTGAACTAAATATAATAATATTTGCATTTTAAACTAATTAGTTTTTAATGGGTTAAGCCCATTTCAGCTAAGATTATTATAAAATTCCTTGCTAACAATAAATTGCCCTTAGGAGGACACACCTGAAACACTTTAAACACTCTTTTTGAATAAGAGAAGGAGCTGAAAGGAATGAATCCACTTTAATATGTACATGTGAAAGATCACAGAGTTGAGAAATATTTGTCTTACTTGAAGGAAAGTCTTGTAGGTTGCACTTTCTTGCTGGATGATTTATGAGGCATTACGTTTATATTCTGCTTATTTATAGACAAGTTGCTGAGAAGCAATGATGCATAATACACAGAACAAAATAATAAGATGAATTTAGTTTTATTAAGAAAATAATAAGTAATACAAATGAGATATTTAAATTATCTATTCTCACTGAAGAATCATAGAATCATTAAGCTTGGAAAAGACCTCTGAGATCATCCAGTCCAACCATTGATCTAACACCACACGCAATCACTAACCACGTCCCTCAGTGCCACTTCTACCCTTTCTTCAGCACCTCCAAGGATGAGGACTCCCCCGTTTCCCTGGGCAGCCTGTTCCAATACTTGAGCATTGTAGGATATATTCATGTAAATGCATGTTATGTGCATGCTATGTACGTGTTTATGCACATGAAGGACACATTTATGTACTTATGCATGCATTTATCTACGTACATTGAAATACAGATCTGAAATATAGGCAGAGCTAATACCTTGATTCCTGTCAGAGTTCACTAAAGTTGTTGGAGGTAGCAGCATGCTAAAAAAACTAAACTTTCTATATTATGCAGCCAAATTACTACTGAATTGTAGTCATGAATCTAACTCTCAAAGCAGAATCTAGCTGCTGATAGGAGCTTCTAGTAAGATAGTCATACAATAAATTCTTTTCCAAAAATGCTTCTCCTATATATTTAATTGATGTAATTGCTGTAGGAATACTAATTGCCAAAGGGAAAGGACAAGTCCCTTAAGCTACAGATCTGCTATTGGAAAAAATACGAATCTTTAAGACTATCTCTTCACTGAATTAACGCTGCAGACTACTCTATATGAAAGAAATTACAACCAATGCAGTTTCATAAGGATTCAAAAGCACGTTGCTAAAGTCGATGTCTTTAAGGGAAACATAGAAGCCAAGATAAGGGAGTCAGAATGTTGAAATGTTTCAGAATTCAGTTCTTTAGGATTAAATAGCTCACGTTTTTCTTTGCTTTCAGTGCAATTAATTTTTCAACAGTAAAATTAAGATGCCAGCTCTCTGTGAACCAGAATTAAGTCTGGGTTCTTCCCTTCTAATGGAAGATGATGCTTGAGAAGTAAAATGGAAAATAGATCTGCACTTTACATAGAAATAATAATTATAAAAAACAAAGTTGTGCTCTCACAGCAGCATTCTTAGTGAAGCACTAAATATTTTTTCACCACCACAGTTTCTACCCCTCCCTGTTCCTCCCAGTGAAATATAAAGGTTGTAATTTTGAAAGGGGATCTGCTGGGAAGTTCTTTTTCCTTCATTTTGTACTGTGGGTTTGTATGATCTGGGCCTCAAAAAATATGCTGTACATTCCAGTCCAACTTTGTTCCCAGCAAGTGCAAAGCTAAGAAAACTCTCAGACAAAGAGAGAATGAAGGAGTGTAATACTGGGGATACAAAAATGGGATTAGGACTTTGAAAGGAGGCAGGAGGAAGAAGAGGAGCAGCAAAAGAAAAGCAGAAAAAGAGAGGGACTCTCTCCCAGAGAGACAGGAGAGCTTAAAAATTCTAATTAATTAGTGAAAACTAATTAAATAACAAATGAAGGATCTTTCCTGGAATAAAAGGTTAATCTTTTCTTTATTACATGGAATATAGTAAAATGGTAAAGCTTTTTATACACTCGGGGTTGGATTTTCCTCCAACGTTCAAGGGGAATGTTACTCTCAATTTCCTTTTAAACTCGCTAAAACGTGGAAAATAGGGACCGTCCTTTGAAGCTCTTGTCTTTTGACCAGTTCGTTGATTAGGGATCTTTTCTGAAACAGTGCAGCATGGGGAAGTAAAGGTAATGGTGGAAATTGAGTGCTGTTAGAAATAGATATCTGCACATCCACCACTGGAGGGCAGTACAGGTGCTGTTTTCCGAAAGTTTTTCTAAGAGGGATTATGAGAGGGAGTCTGTCCCCTTGTTAAAAAATCTGCCAATTCCACTGAAATCAGAGGCTAAAATTATGGCCGAAGTTTGCTTTGAGGACTTCATCCCACAGATACCAATATGAATAAAATTGTGCAAAGCTTTTCAGAAGCAGTTACTTAAGGATGAGACACAAGACAAGCATGGAAAGAGTAGGATTTGGCACCTGCTAAAATGACTAGAAAAGTACACTTGGGTAGTATTTGACTCAGAAAATGACCTGGCCTGTTGCTTGGTGCAAGTCAATGGATTATGGAAAGAAAGGTAAAGGGAAGGCAATACATCTTTTATTTTGAAAAAGATTTTTAATTTAAAATGTTTCTGGTGATGGTAGATCTCAGAGTTGTGCAGGGGAGGGGGGAGGAGGCTTCCTTAAAGTTTTCTAAGGAACACTTGATGAGAGAAAGAGGGGAGAACTGTCACTGCTACTTCTTGTCCATGTGATTCCTGTATCATCCCAAGGGTGAGATCCAGCCGTTTGTGTCCCGTACAGTAGCTAAAAATTAAAATAAGCATCCCTGAACAAAAAAAATTCCACTCTAACAGTCATCAAGTTTGTGGATGAGAGACAGTTGCCACATCTGTCCTGCTCAGGGGTACAGATTTTGTGATTTTGTCCATAAGAGGCGCAGAATGGTGAAGAGCAGCCAGAACGAAGGCAGGATCAAGCTGCTTTCTTGTTTTTTTATGTGTTTGCATGGTAAGACAAAACTCTCACAGTGATGTCCCTGCATCACTGGTCTTCAACAGTGCTGCGATGCACTTGTGGTTCATGTTCATTTTTTTGTTTATCATTTTTGGTTTATTAAACCAAGGTTACCGAAGAATGACATTAAGTCAGCTGGAATTCCTGCTCTCCAAGAAAGTATGTTGACCAGGGTAACAACAGAAACCTCATGCTACTGCAATAGTTGTTCATTTCAGATAATAAGTAGGTAGTGTTCTCGATGTATTGCTATCAATTTAGTAATGTACCTAAGAGGATTTTGACTTGTTACATTATGAAGATCTTATCATATAGGTATGCTTAAGGTTTGGTTGTACTGGGTTTTTTATTATGCTAAAGTAGTAAGTGTTTTAAAAGCTTCTTGTTTCTAATCTATGCTGTGAATCCCTTTTTAGCATCAAAAGCTGAAGCACTCTTCAAGTCTTGCAATGAACCTCTGGCATAGGGCTAGCATATTCCCACTGTGATTTTATTTCTTAGTTACTAGATGCTTATGGCTTGAATTACAATGCTTGACTTAGCTATGAAACGAGATTCTTCATACCAGTACAACTTCTGTAATTGTTTAGTGCTGTGCAAGACTGAAGTAAAGCATTCAGTCGCATTGGAAGAATTGCATTTTAACCATTTTGTATTCTTTAAAGTATTCAGCTGCCTAAGAGCTCAGGCTTCTTACATCTCAGACGCACTGCTGAACAGCATGAAAACACTGTTTTGAATTGGAGAAGAGGTGGTGATATGGCTATGAGAAACATAAATTTACTAATTTATGTAAGAAACTGAGCCATGCAAACCTGTCCATTAGCGTCACAACCTACTGCATTTGGACATTTACAGATTAACTTGCTGTCACATATCATGGTAAGAGTTGCTATTTGCAAACACACCAAGAAGTATTCTGTCCCTTCTAGAGAACTGTGCGGCAGTCTTACTGCCTCTACTATAAGACACTTTGTAGAAGAAGAAATACATTAAACATAACCTGATGTAAAATTCAAGGAAAATTCAACCTCCTGCTGAGCTTGGCATGGACTTGGCCTGTAATTTGGGAGGGGGAAATAAAATCTTTCTGATTTCACAGCTGTTATTGCACCTCAGGGCTGCAGTAGTATTTGCAGCCCATTTGCTTCCCTTCCACTGGGTAGGACATCTGAATATATCCTCACTCTAGCCTGAATAAAATATTAACATATCGCAAGGCTGTTAGGACAGATTGTATCCAAGACAATCTTTTCTCACTGTAGAAAGGCCTATCAATCATGACTGGGTATAGTTGTTATTAATGTCATAGCTTTTATCCATTTGGCTATATGCAGCTAACTGAAGATTAACATTTACATTTTCATGTTAAGTATTTCATATCAGAAAAGAAACAGCTGAAATATATTCTTATTACAGAATTTATGTATTGAAAATATCCTCCAAAGTCCTAATTAGAGGTCTGCTACATTAAATTTACAGGGTTTATATATATATATTAACAGCTTTGTGAAATACAGCAGTTATATATATTTTACTACATTAACAGAAAACATCATTAACTTAAGGCAAGGTTACTGCTACTGTTATTTTCTAGGAACAATTCAGTTAACTAAGTACTGCAAGATGTGTAAAGGAACTGCATACATGTAATTATTCAGACACTAAGAGTTCATACAATCCTTTAGATATTCGTCCTTAACACACTACACATCTTCTTTCTAAGCTAAACCTTTCTCTGCTTCTATTGATCCCTGTCATTAGCCAAGGGTACGTGCATACTGGTGATTGTGGTTGGTTCTGAATTTGTATCTGCATTCATGGTTTGTTTGTTTGTTTGTTTGTTTGTTTGTTCAATTTTAAAGTAACTAATGTCCTCAGTAAAATAAGGATTAGTAATGATCTCCTAGTACAGGCAGAAAGCTACGTTAGGGCCACTTATCATGTACGTTACTTGTATTTAGACACTGTAACTAATAATGATGAAGAGATCAAGAAAGCAGCAGTGATACAGAACATCTTCTAGCTAGTGAAAAGAGATGGGGGAGCTAAGACCTGACAGACAACCTTGGGTTTCTCATCACTGTCCTAAACTCAGAAATTCAAGCCATGACGACAGTTCATTTAATCAAATGATCCAAGCCTGTCCTTGCATGTTTTTATGGCATCAAAGCTATTCATTGTATCTGCGGGAAGCAAGCCTTACTGCCTCTGTAGTTATTCTTACCTGCTCAGTAAAGCAATGATAAGCCAGGAAGACTTCAAATATTTCAAATGCCAGAGCAAAGCTCTAAGTTCAGTTTTGACTATAGGAGTTCTCTCATCGTCTCTAGTCACACGCAGCTGCTGAAGATCACAGTCTTGGGAAGGGCAGATTTAAATAGAGAAAGGAGTGGAAAAAAATGATCAGGAAAGAGAGGTAATAGCAAACTGTAGAAAAATGACCACAATGTTTAGGATCCCCCATGCTGCCTACTAAGCTAAGAACTAAGCCTGGAAAGGAGGGCCAAATGCTGAACAGATATGAGCCTGAGACAGTAAATGATGATGCATGAATGAGCTCTTTTTCCAGTGACTCAGTGAGTGTTCAAGAAGATAGGGCAGCACTGTAGTTGGGTAGTTATGTGTTTCTTTATGTGCTATGGATAACAAGAAACAGAATATACATACAATACCAGAAGTCCAGACCCTTATTTTCCATGCTTCTGGATAGCTTGTGGCCTGTCTGAAACCTTTTCAATAAAGGACAGCTTATCTTCTAAGCATCCAAGTTTACCTTCTTTTTCTTTATAGAGTGCTGATTTGACTGCTGGGACATCAAATATAGGGGCCAAGTATTACTCTTTCCCAGTCATACTTGAAAAAGAACATGTCAACACAAAAAGAAGCCTGGACTTCAAGGAGATGGTGTTTCTGAATGTTAAAAAATAAAGCTGTTCAGGAAAGGCGTGCAACCTGCACCCATTGGGTTGTTGTTTTGTTCTGTTGTTTGTTGTTGTTGTTCTAGGGTTTTTTTTTTCTCTTTTTTTGTTTGTTTGTTTGCTTGTTTGCTTGCTTAATGACAGCAAAGGGGGTCTCCTGAAGGGAGTCAGTCTCCCCAGATCATAGTGTTTCCTTAAGAAAGAATCCAGCAAGTTGGAAGAAGAAATAATGAAAACTCAAATTGTTAGAGTGTGAAGTTGGCTCTCTGCTGCACGTGCATATCCATTTTATGTTGAAATCTTTCACCCATGGTTGGCTTGAGTGAATGGGAATCTTATGTTAGCTAAGTTCAGACCCTGAGTATTTCTCTTTAAAGATTAGTAAAATATTGGGATTGATGCACATTTACAACAGAGCACTGCATGCAAATTGCAGTGTAAATGAGGGCTGGGAATTGATTTATTTTGTATATTCTTTGCACAAATTCAAGGTCTCTAAAAATTGCCAGTGGCTTATAAAAAGCTATCCATATGAACAAGCATCAGGCCTATATATTTTCCTCGCTCCCTCTACCCTTCTCTCCCCTCACCCACTAATTTTTGATTTTATGTTTATGAGGGTCTGAAAATAGTCTAATTCTTTTCTATCTGGTTTGGGCCTATCTTTACCAGCTGGTAAATAGGAAATGTTCACTGTAGGAAGCCAATACTCCACAGAGTGTAAACAGATGGAATCAATATAAAGTGACAAGTTAGACTGTGCTACTGAGAATACAGAGCCAAAACTAAGAGCATAACAGTCACGATACTTATTTTGTTCCAATTCATTTGGTACTGAATAGCACTTCATATATGCACAGCTGTGTCCTTCCGTTTTTCACTTTCTTTCTTCTGGTTTGATGATGACAATTTCAAAGAAAAACTTTAATTAAAGATTTTACACGAAATGGCCCAAAGTAGAATATAGGGAAAATGAGCACTGATGTGTTTGTAGCAAGAGAAGAATATTTTTCAGGCATTTATTTTCTTTCCTTTTTTTTTTTTCTTTTAAACACACAAAATCTGATGCCTCCCTCTGCGCATAATATGTAAGATTGATAGATCTTTGCACATTGAAATCTTTCATTTGGCAATAAGGCACACAACCATAACTTTAAAAGCTTCTCCCTCATCTCTTTTCTTCCTCTCGTTCCTGTTACAGCAAGATGACATGAAGGGCTAGAAATCCAAGTTTAGATCTCTGTGTGGGCTGAATGGAAGGGGACAGACAAAGGCTGCTACAAACAACTGTCAGATTATCCTGAGGTAGAAGGCTGCAAGCAGCATGACTGAGGCCCTTCCTTTTCCTGCTCTGTCCATTTTCCCTAACACGGAGGATTGCACGTCTTCTGGTCTTTAAAAAGGCATTTTGGAGATTGGATCTCATGCACAGTCCCTTCAGGAGTGGTTGGAATGGTGGTAAGCTTCCAAGCTGTTTTACATTGCAGGGTTTGCCTTGAAAGCACATCTGAGCTCTAGTGCCTTTGCCAGAGAGAGCGCCAGGTGTTATACTATGGGTTTTACTTTACTAATTTATGCATTTTTGACACATTTTCACAAAAAAAAAAAAAAAAAAAAAGGAAGAAAGCAGCATGTTTTACTGCTCTGTCCCCAAATTATTCCTTGCAGCATGTTTCTGTAGAATATGCCATTGCTGCCATTAAATTTTTGCTATTTTTGCTTTTTTGGCAACTAATAACCCCAGATTTCCCATATGTTGTTTATTAGGGTGACTGTGCAGCTCCTATGAGGAGCAGCAGTCACAAGTTTGAACACAGATTTTTGATTCTGATCCTTGTATTAAGGGCAAGCAGCTTTTGTCTCCTGCAGAGGAAATGCTGGGTCTGCCCCAGGCTCCTCCATGCATATCCCCCTCAAGAGACAAGGATTGAAGCACATCTGTGCAGATCTTCTCTGTCCTCCCATTCAGCCTTCTGCCTTCTCTGCAAAGTGCAATTCTTCTCCTAACTTTAATGTTAGGGGCCTGCTTGTCTCAGGGATGCCCTGAAACACTTCTCAGACCCATCAGCACCCAAAAGAATGTTTGTATGTGTTACTGTAGGCAGAATTCAAGATCTTGAGGTAATGGGAATTTAGGAAAGCCCCTTCCCAGATCTCCTTCCTGCCTTGACAAATATCCTAAGACACCAAAGTGTTTCCTTAAGGCTGTGTGAGTGACACAGCATGTGATGCAGGTGACGCCTTCTAAGCCCAGATCCATGGGACATGTGGTTGCTGAGGAAAATGATTTGATATACAGTGGTTGGCAATACTTGCATTACAAGCAAAATGAACTTTGTAATTTGTGACAGAAAATCTGCATAAAGATATGTTTTAAACTTCTTTCTGCTACAATGTCTGCAGAGGATGGATTTTCAATGGATATCTTTTGTGCTCCTGAAGTCTAAGAAAATATTTCTCCTGAAGTATAAGAAAATATTTTAAACATTAATTGTATTCTTTCTTCCCAAGGGATCCCTGAGTGCTTCATATGCATAAACGCCACTGAAATACAGTCACTGCTGGGGTGGGGAGCAGCAGCCAGCTGGCATGTGTCAGTGACAACAGAGAACATGATGCCAAAGACACTGTGGCAAAGCCTTGTGGTTGCTAAAAGTGCTGCGATATCACTAATTCTCTGGAGAACAAACAGGAACATTGCCTTTCTCTGCTGAAAGATATGGATAGCATAAACTACTTGGTTCTTAGCTTATCTAACCTGTAAGGACAAGCATTCCTGTCAAACTGGCAGAAGAATACACCACCAATGCCAGGAACCACAGAGTCCAAACCTTTGTTTCATCCATTAAAGAAAACATTTTAATTAAGTCTGTTTACAGGGAGAAATGAATCAAGACTGCTGTACTTTTTCTCCATGAGAAACTCGGAGTTGTGGTGAAAATATTTTGCCAATCACAGCAAGACAAGATATTGTAGCCTACTCTGAGGAAGTCTACTCCTTTTTTATTTGACTTTCCCTCGTCTTCTATCTATCACTGCAAGGAAATGACTTTTTTATGAATAAAAGCTGTTTTTTTCGTTCTTTGTGTCTTCAGAAAGATAAAAAGCTTTCTCCTCTTTCATCCTTTTTCACCAGGCAGAGTTGCCTAGGAGCAGTAACATCTGGCTTATTCATAGCTTCCCACCTTTGGGCAGCCTTTGCTTACATCAGCAGATAGCTAGTGCCACGAATAGGCCTATTCACTCTGTTTAGATGCTTAGTAGTGGGAGTACTGGACTTAGAATCTCAACTGTTTCAATTAAACTGAGGCATAAAATCTTGGCTCTGTTGAAATCCTGACTTCACTATGATCAGGATTTCCTCCAAGGACTTTCTTCCTCCTTACTCCTGGTAGCACTGCAGAACAAATGCAACTGAGCTAGCTTTAATTCTGTCTCAGGCAGCTGTGTTTGAATGAATGAGAAAGGAGCAGTGGCAGAATCTTGATGATTGCTGCCATTATGTGGGCCAGAAGGAACACAGCCACAGCCTGACTTTCCATTCCCTGGCTGTATTTGCAGAAACAGCAGTTACAAAGAGTGATATTTTTAAACAAGGCTTTATAGTTGTGGGCTGAGAAAATTCAACATAGGACAAAGTAAGCACTGAGCCCTTTGATATTATTTTTATTGTCAGTTTTCAGTGTTTACACTTACTCTGAAGTCCAGCTTGCTAAAATTTTTAACAGACTTGGTAAAGAGAGTTGCAGTTGCTTAAAGTTTTAGTTATTAGTTTTTCTCATGTAAACTCTTTCTTCCAATGCCCTAAATCTTGATTTCTTGCAATTTTTGAAGTGAAAAGGAAAAAAAAATAAAGCCTCATTATATGTAAGCACAAAGAATTCATTTGTATTATGAAATGCATTGATACTTACAAAGTGTATACCTACCTTCATCTTTGTATTTGGTTTCTAGCAAATCTCTAGGCTTAGTCATTGAAGGAAGATCATCCTCAGCATACTGTTTAAAAAATATGAATTGTATCTGAAATTCATTGCCTTGCCTAAAAGAGTTTTGAAGCTTACTAGTGCCATGTGAGGAGGAAATTGCCTTAGACTAACATTAAATGCAAAATATTCATTTCTTAAAGAGTGTTATCGTAACATTTCCTGCTGTACCAGGAAAGGTAATACTGTGTGATCAAAATAGCTATAAAATAGCATTTTGTATTATATGTTAGCAGTTTTCCAATGCTTGCATTTGTGTCAGGTGTGTCAGTGTTAGCTTCTTGTTTATTGAAATCAACTGTAATTTGTAGATTGCAATGAGTGTGAAAAACATTATCTAGTGCTGCAGACTTTTTGACTGTAGCTGTGCAGGACAGATTCATAGACATGCACTAAGGTCTGGATGCCCAACCTTTTGGTTTGCCTGGGCTGCACTGAGTGAAGAGGAATTGCCTTGTTCCGCATATACATATTACGTTGCTCCAAAATCAATGCCTTCTATTTATTTCCATGGAAACTACAACAGATACAAACAGCACAATAACACTATTTGATAGAGCACATTCTCAACTACAAAACAGTATTTTTCAACATAATCATCATCATTAGCTATGTATTTTCACCACTGATGAATAAGAGTGCATGTCACTCGTCAAAATCTGCATCAGTGGAGATGATCTACTATCACTCACTGCCTCACTGTGCTCACAGTCACTGTTGGTCTCCATAAACATTCAGCAGGCATTGTTGAATGACAGCATGTGTCTTTTTTTCTGCATGGAAGAATTTAATGACACACCTTTGCTTCATCGACACTTCCATGTCAGACACCATTTTGTCAGACTGCCTCTCTGCTGCCATCTGTCTCATGGCAACAAAATGTAAGGGCAGGAAGGTTCAACCTCTACTGCCATACAACCAACATTTGTCTGTGATGTCCTGGACCAACATCATAAAATAGGAGGCATTTTGCAGCAGCTTTTTTGAAATATATAGTATAGTTTATGTGTATAAGTAAGAAAAATTATTTTATTTTTTAGTACTTTTTATTAAAACCCAAAAAAGAGGGCAACAAAACTGTCAAACTGGTGTGACATGTGGCCTTGCTTTTGTGAAACTATTGCATCAGTCTGGTTCGATAGCATTGGTTGCAATTCTTAGTGAGTCCTCAAGGTGCTCGTGTGAGAATTTTTAAGGAATTTTATTCTTTCTGTGCTTCATTCTTGAAAATAGTTATTCACAAACGTACATAGTGCCAGAGAGCAATGACATTCAATAAGGTGTGATGGAAAAACAAGTGATATTTTTTCTCCGGTAAGAGAGGTCTTATGAAAGTTTGGTAAGGAGACATGATCAGAATTTTGAGTTGAATATCTGATTGCAACTCTGTACATTGCATTTGAAAATTTGCAGGTAATTTATTTATGTCAGTTGGAAATAGAATCACAAGTTTTTATAAAACAATTGTACCAGGTGGTTACAGGACAGGCTGAGGAGCGACGCATCTTGCCCATGAGTCATGAGTTGGGCATACCTGCACTAAGGAAAATTCTTGATATCACCTGTTTTAGGGCAAAGGACCCTAAAATAACAGCTTTTTTTTTTTCTTTGATAGTAGTTATAATAATAGTAAATGATGGGCTTTTTTTGATGTTCTGAGTGACAGTGGCTGAATGCAGCAGGCTAATTTGCCCGTTTATCATCTTTATGCAAGTTGCATCCTTCAGCCTTTCTATATGCGTATATAATAGAATAGCATCAGAAAATTTTGTCCCAGATTAAATCAGCTTGCCTGCAGTCACATTTGGGGTGGACTTTCTTGGCCTCAGAATCATGGCAGGGCTGAGGAGTTTGAATGGAGATGCTGGTGCCTCTTCATTCCATTCTGAAAGCTGAACTGAATAGATAGTGAGAATCACACTGGCTGTTTTCAGAGGAAGGTATGGTAAACAGAGGAGAGGATTTCCTTACTCTGCTTATAAGAGGTGTTAGGACAGTCTGTTGTTTGACTGTTTCATCTTCTTTGGCTGATGTAGGATATACATAAAACCTTTTGGAAAGATTCAGCTTACCAGATGAAGAGGATGAAATGTTTATGTAAATATAACCTGCTGGGGCCAGGCCTCCTCCCTTTTACAGGTGACTTGAAATTGTTGGCTTCTGAACTAAAAAGTAGAGTCCCACTCCTGCTGAGATCAGACTGGTGGAAGCTGTGAATCCTTTCTCCGGAAAAAACCTTCTGATAACCAGGTGACTAGTGAACTGCATTTGGATGAAACAGTTCTCACCCTGTTTCATGCTTTTGCTCAATTCCAGCAGGTATTGTGAATATGACTGTTTTGTTTTTTTTTTTTTACCACAGAGTAGAAGAATGCAGTTGTTTGAAATAGGATGCTACCATGGCACATCTCCACATCCTGTGCGATCTGAGGCAGTAAACAGGGAAACATTTTATCACGGGTACTTTGATTTGCTTCCTCTCCCATTAGCATGGTTTTGATGTAAAATGATATAGTGAAATGGAAACTTGGAATGGAAGCCAGAAAGCCAGGAGAGGCTTGATTCAGTGCCACACTTGATTCACTGGGAACTTCAGAAAAAACACACTTAAACTTTTAGGATTGTAGTTTGCACAGCAGCATGAGAGAATATTACTTGCTTACCTCAGAAGAATGTGAACCTTAATTAACGTTTTTAAGCACTGGGAAACAGGATCACTCTGTCATCTTCAATCATATGGAATCCCAAGACTAGTCCCAAGAGCTGATCTCCCAAGAAGATCCTGGTGTCAGAGCAATGGACAGGTATTAATCTTGAGAGTGTATACGATACTTCAGACATGATGGATACTTCAGACATTCCTCTTCTAGTTTGCACAGGCAGGAGCTGTAGCAGAGCTTGCGCTCTCAGAGCAGAGGTGTGAGAAAGGGATAGAGCCCAAGATTTGCCTGTAATAGAGCTTGCAGGAAAAAAACCAGCCCAGGCATGATGAGGAAGGAGCATGTGGAGTGTTTCCTTCATATCTTTGCTAACATCTTTGTGAAACTGTGCTTTTTAACCAATATGATGGAAACGTTGAAAGAGACTGAGTGGTGACAATGCCTGTGAATTGATGCTGATAACATGCATGGATATCATCTACAAGCTGCATTAAACCAACAAGAAAGTGAATCTCCATACTCTATTTTCAAAGAATGTTTAGTGTCTTATAATTTTGAATGACCTTCTGTGGTGTCTATGAAATTCAGTAATCAAATACAGTTGGAACATTTACTGAGAATGGATCTGAAAGAAAATTAAGCAATTTAGGATGGTACTTTGTTGCTTTTTTATTTGGATTTTTTTTTTCATTATGAGCAAATTCCAAAATAATTTTTGTGAGTTCATATCGCTTGGCCATGCTATTACACTTTCTGTTTATTTTCTGGTTGAGACTCTTTCCATAATTAGAAATCAACAAAACCAATTAAATAATTTGGTACAGGCAATTACAGGACAGAAGCAATACTGTTGTAAAGCAGGCAATCAAAAAAGCCAAAATGAAGCTTTATTTGACAATAAACCTTGTATTTGGCATTGCAATCTGAAAGGTAATAAATCTATAAAAGTGTTACTACATTTTGTAAGTACTGAATAATAAAAGCGATCACAAATTTTTATTTTGGGAGTTTTAAAGCTCTAAAATGATGAAATTTTATCAGAAGAACTTCTGAAGCTTCTCAAATAAAAAGAATGCTACCGAGTCACCTGTACAGGAAACAACAGAATATCAGAAATAACATAGTTGAATTGTAACATTTATCACACCACTAACACAAAATAACTGAAACATTCTGTTGAAGAAGCCAATGGAAATTGAGAGTAAATAAATATCTCTGAATTTCTTACTATGGATAAATCTTAAAACAACTGAAAGTGTGTTAATTTTCCTAAAGTTCAAGTTCACTAATTTTAATAATACATTTAAGGAAGGAATAAAATGATTTTCTTTTGAAAGTGTAGTTAAAATCGTAAGTCAAATTCATTTCTGTGCTGATAGTTTTGCACTGATACAGTTAAACCTCAAGGAAAACATAACGCAGGTATAAGTACCAGCAAATCTACTCTTCTGTCTGCACATTTATTAATATAAGAAAGTTGTATTTCCTGTAATCATTATGCCTTAAAAGAATATTGTCCAAGAGAGCAACTTAGATCAGGCTGACTCTGTTTGTTTAGTGTGTATCCTATTTGGTTAGGAAGGCACGGGCAGCCCAAGAAATTTGAATCTAAATGTACTCAGCTCTCTTTTGAGTATATCCTGATCAACTGAGCAAGAACAATACTTTCTTTCCTCATACTGGGAACCTCATTGTTTCATTTGACCACTCCATAGATGTGCACTGTTGACAGTGGTGATAATAGCTGAGAAATGGCAGAAACCCAAAGCAAACAGTAAACCAGATTTCTGGGTCACCAATGGAATACCCGGATTCTCCAAATCACCATCCAGGAAATTCCCTGTAGCAAAAACACCTGAGGGTCTCTGTTTCTCTTTAATTTTTAGTACACAGGAGGCAGATAAGCTGGTAGGTGAAACTAAATGCTAACAGTCTTTCTAGTTTGTTTAGATGTATCTGTGCCCTCTTCTTCCTACTCTCTCCTTCAGACAAGCAGAATGCCATATATTAAAGCCAATAGCCTAAAAAATTGATTTAATCAGAAAAAAAATATTTTCTATTTTAGAGGCTCCCACTGTTGTTTCAGAAAATCTAAAGGACCCTGCTTCAAAACTGTGGTTCCACTAATACTTTAGGGTTCTGTATTTTCAACTAGCTGCTACCCCATGTTTATTCCATATATTTGTCGATCTTGTTTCTCTGGACAATACAGTTTTCATAACATAGGCCTGTGAATATGGTTTTTAGAGAAAATGCATCTAATGTGATAGGGCCTGGGACGCTCCTGTCCTTCAGTTTTCTAGCATTGAATGAAATGATCATAGAATCCACTTCAAATACTTCTTTCTGCACAGATCTAAAAGAAAAAGAAAATAATGTTGTTCCCTGGACCAAGTTCTGCTGCCACTTTTCTTCGTACTGAAGTGTGGTCTCTTGAACTTATTCCTGCTTTTGGACTCTGCAGCTGTTTCTGATTCAAGCCAGAGCCTGATGAATATTTGACTTGGATTGATTAACAGTTATTTTTTCCCATAATCCTGCTATTATTGTTCTGGGATATAGTGTCAAGTCTCTCAATTAGCTCTAATGGACTTTGGACTCATCCTGTAATTATTGAGAGGGCTTTTTCTGTCAAGATCCTGATATAAGGATAATATCTTTGGGGCTGGGGATGCTTATGGTACAATCTGGGGAAAATATTCATTTTCAGAGATGTATTTTGGATCCACAAACCCTGCCAGAGAGCTCTATTTGTGTTCATAGCATTTCTTTTCAATAGGTCAACCCAAACCTGGAGTGACAGAACAATCATTTTGTCTCACCGAAAATACATTAATTTTTTACCAAAAAAACAAAATCAAAAACCAAACACCCAGAAGTTTGACAGTTGTGAAACCAAGTCTCTGTTAGGAAGACACAAGCCTCTTTAGATGGACTTCCCATCTAAGGATTTGCTTTGTTATGTGAAAAATATAACTCTCCTGAAGAGCAGATCCCAGGTCCAGATCCTGAAGCTTTTAGGCTTTCACATTTAGGCAGTCTTGATCAGCTAGTCCCAACGGTCTGGAAACTTCATAAGGTTTCATACCAGTGCTGCATTACTCATTTGTGGGAAACAGCACTTTTGATATATACATGCCATTTCCTTAACATCCCAGTAATACTGTGAATTCACTGCAGCCAAGTAATATGAGCCTTCATTTTTAGATGACTGAAAGCATAGGAACAAACATCTGATTTCTTCCTATATGTGATAATTGGAGTTCATTTAAAAATCAGGAAAAGAAAAGGGATGTAGCAGCAATTTTTAACTATTGAACTTAAAAGTTTTTTCTTAAAAATCACATGCTCAAGACAAAACTCTCTCCAGAAACCTTTAATGTGCTCATGCGGCAGTTATGCAGCAAATAACTCAAGGTTATTTGCTTTGGCAGCAATTTCAGAGCAAATCTTTGTGTAAAGAATGATTTCTTTTCCTTGAACAATTGGCTGGATTCATAAAAAGTACAATGGGTACGTTTGTTTTTTAATTTTAACAAAATTTGTCATATTTGTGTACGTGTAAAAATAGCAAGTAGGAAAATAATAGTTGTGTTTACAATGAGCTTGTTTTAATATTTAGGAAACCAGAACCTATTTCTACATTTATTAGATTTGCACTGTCAGCTTCAATTTTTTGAATATTACTAACTAGAAAATAATTAAGGTAAGAAAATAATTAAAATCAGGTGGAGAGTTGCTTAAGGAATATATACTAAAATGAAAAGCAAGCTCAAACTTTGAAGTGTATAGGACAATATTTAGCTTTCTTCTGCCTGACTGTGTCAGCACTGAGATATGTGCTAGCTTTCTGATTTTTAAGAACTTGCACAAAGATCTCCCACTGTGGGTCTGTGTAGTCCAGCTGTATTCATGGCACTGATTCCTGAATATTATGGCTGCGTGTGAGTGGGTGGTTCAGCTTAGAGCCAGAACTACAATAGCTGCTCCAAAATTAATGCCTCCTGTCTTATTACGTTGGCCCATGACATCAGAGGCAGATGATGGTGGTATGTCAGTAGAGGTTGAAAAAATGGAAAAAAGTGGCACCCACCATTCATTGATGCTTGCTGAACATTTATGGAGACCAAACAGTGGCTGTGAGCACAGTGAGGTGGTGGGTGATGCATTTCAGCAGTGATGACAGTGATATGAAAGACAAGCCATGCTCCAGATGGCTATGCAAATTTTTACAAGCATGACATGCAGACTTCTTGTTCATTGCTGGCAAAAATGCATAGCTAATGGTGGTGACTATGTTGAAAAACAGTGTTTTGTAGCTGAGCATTTGTTCTGTCATGTAGTGTTATTGTGCTCTTTGTGCCAGTTGTGATTTCCCTGGAAATAAATAGGAGGCATTACTTTCAGAGTGACCTGCTTAGCATTGAAGTTAAATGTAGCTGTCATCTGTGTACTCTGAAAGACTGTATTTTCAAGAACAGTGCTTAAGAGAGTATCTGATCCATTGTTTTCATTGTTTGTGTCTTGATTCAATTCAGTCCTCCCATCTTGGTTGTACAGAGGAAACAGTGATCAAATGTAAACATGTGTTGGACATTAGGAATTACTGGAATATTTTTTTCTGATAATAACTTACGAATTGCTTCAAGTTATATAAAAGCAGGAATGAATACGATGAGAATAGAAATAAATAGTAAAATTGTTTAACAACAAGAAGGACAAAGGAATCCAAAGGCTAACTTAAAACATGCCACCTTGTTACTAATTCTCATAAATGGGAAGATAACATCTCCATATCAGGATCATTACTCGGATTTCGGAGACACCCTGTGTTAGTGCTTGTTTTCCTCCTTCGCTCTACAGAGAAGGAGAAAAAAGACTTCTGTCAGTGTTTAAAGGTAGTCACTGGGAATATATTCTGGTCAGAAAATTTATGCAAGTAAGCTAATCATTGTGATGGTAAGGGCTGATAATTGATCTTTTAATGCACAGTAACATAGACTAATCAAGAATGAAGTTTCATAATGTGTTTTCTCCTTAAACGCCCGTATGATGGCAATAGCAATCTGTTGATTCTTATCATCAAGCAAGCACTGGTCCAATTTTGGGATCTACTGCTCAGACCAACTCAGTCTCCACGCACTGCACGTCCAGATTGTATCCCACTGTTTCGATAATGATGTGTCATCACCACTGCATGGTGGTGAGATCCTTGCCTATTCTTGGAGATCTGTGCTCTTGTATTAGGGGCTGGAATATGAAGAACTTTTACACTGGCAAAAGTACAATTTTGTACCAATAATTAGTTCTGTATTTCTATTTACTAAATGAAATCAACTATCCAGCCTTGATATATGCAAATCTACAATAAGCTATTTTGTTCAAAACAACAGAAATTGCTTGAGAAAGTTTGAGAAAGAATGTGACAGTTTTCATGTGACAGAGTACAGAGTACCCCATGGGTTACTGCAAAATGTCAGTAATGTAGGATAATGACTGGAGAGTGTTCTTGTTCTGTAGTAAGGCCATGGTAATTTGTATACATGTCTGTTTTTTGTTGTAAGCTGTAAGTTGATTTTTTTTGTAGATCAATAATGGAACTACAAACAAGGCAGAATTTCAGGAACTCCTTAAATATTCCCAAGTATCATTCCTGACAATGAAGTATGCTATTAACTTGGTATTTCTCATGGCATTTTTATGAGATAGAGCTATTAGTCTTCAAATAGTCTTATCACACAAATGTTTTTGAAGTATTCCTTTTATTTTGAATGTATGTGTGAAAAGGTTGTTCAAATTGGAAGAAAATCTATCCATTTTATCACATATGCTTTTACTGCACTTCACAGACGTCAGTCTATATCCTGTATTTCCATATATACAGTTCACAGCTAACCTTAATTCCTTTAAAATTTCCTTGAAAATAAATTCACAGATAATCCTCATCCTTTAATAGGACACTAAGAAAAGTCTTGAGGGCAAATAGGATGTGAAGGAATCCCTCTTGAGAAGAATTGAAGACCTCCATGAATATATAATCATGACTTATTTCATCAAAACAAAGGTGCATGGTTTACTGTGATAAGCAACATCGGCCCATGGCTAGGATGGCATTATTGTTCTAGTTTTATAGATGGGAAACTGAGGCAAGAGACAAGCCAAAGACTTCCAAACTGTTCAAGAAAATCTAATAGTACCCCTCAAAACTGATTAGTTTATGGTGACCTTAGCAGCTAATTACTCCTTCCCAGTTTGTTAATAGAGAGGTAAGCAGGGAATGTTACTGTGCAGCTTTCTCTCTACTTGTTGCAAATGGAATTTGAAAAATGGCCAACCTGGTTCTTCTTTATCACATTGACGTTCCCATATATCACCAGATCTTGGCTTCCCTTGCTGATGCAAATAGCAGGGTATGTCTCTTATCTTTTTTATGAGATCTTGGCTTCTACTATGAGGCTGTGAAAACGTTAATGTCCCAAAGAGGCGTTTTATTTTCACATATTGACAGTCAAAACCTGACCACTTCCACATCGGGTACTCTCATTCCCAGGATGTTGGAAAATTGTGCAAAGAAGTCAGCGTCACGATTCAAGGGATGATGCAAATGCTTTACAGCTTAATGTTAGCAGACAATCCATTCAGACTTTGAAAAAGGAGTTTAAGAGGTGACCACATCATCTGGTGTTGTATCTTCACCAAATAGATACATTCAAACAAGAAAAAAAGGCAATTCTTCTGCTATTAGCTTTTAGAACAAATTGATCAGCATTAGCTGGATGCAGTTGTCAGAAAATCTTAATTTGACCATGAGTTTAATTTTATTTAAATAATAATTATGGAGCTAAATGCAAAGGAAGTTAAGATAATCTTGATTGCCTGTGAAATACAAGATGTTCTAATGGTAAACCATTTCAACTTCAGAGTTTTTGTATTCTCTTTATGCAACAGAATTTTAATTTTAAGAACTACGTATTTCTGGAATTCATTATAAGGAAGATAAAATATGAACACGAGTCACAACCCCGTTGTCTGATGGAGATTGGAGGTAAATCCCACAGTAAAATGTGATAAACTGGTTATGGGTTCTCCAGCAAACTGTCATTCTGAAAGATGAAAACTGCTCATTCATTCCAAGCAATTGGATACAATTTAATAATGAGAAGTGTATACAGCATTAACAGTTTCACTGCTGATTAGGGGAAATATCTGGAAAATAACTGCTTGCAATCAAAGGTTAATTTCAAAGCTGTGGAAATTAATACCATGTGAAAATGAGTTATAATTGTGAAATGCCATTCACATTTAATCCGAATGAAGCTGCTGCAAAAATTTTAGCCTACTATGACATCTAGACAACTTGCTACAGAGTTTAGGCGTGATTTATCATAAGTTATGCTAGACTTTGTTTAAGAATACCATAATATTCTTATATTGTTGGAAGAGGGATGTCTTTGTGCAGCTATATTAAAATTCATGTTCATGTAGATGACCAACCAAATGGCACTGTATCTTGGATTTGAATGATATTATGCAGACATACTACAGACATAATCTTGTGCAGAGAAAAGAGACCAGGAAAGAATGTAATGGGGAGTTAAGAGACCAGAAAAAAAAATGTTGCAGGGACTTAGAAAAAAGTCATTATTTGCTTGTTTTTCACATTCTTTATGTATGTATTCTTTTCTAAAGATTTCATAAATATTTATTCAATTCACTGCAAGTGCGATATAGAATAGCAGTGTTCTCTAAAAGCTGGGTCTTTTTGCTTCAAAGTGAAACCACAATTATGCTAGATATGATGTACTATAAAGAATTTCCAAAGCATTTTGGCATAAGTACAGATACGGTTAAGCAAGAAACAAACAAACAAAAAGCACTACAGGGAACCAAATTCCAGATGTGTCTGAGAAAAAGAGTGGAATTATTGCATACTTTTTCCTCTTTCCATTCATATCAATAGAAGAATTTCTGTTGGTCTGGATGGATATAGTTTGGATTCTCAGCAGTTCTAACTAGTATGGGGATGAGAAGAAAAACAATCTCCCTTGGCCTGGAAAATTCTACCAACTGTGTGTTAAATCTGCCTTTAAAATCAAAAGACGATCCTTTACATGTGACAAAAAATTAAATCATCACGACAAGCTCATGAATCCCAGATAGTGACTTTGTTCCTGCAGTTCGGAATCTTGTACTATGTGGGAACCTCGTTTTTTGCTCAGTACTCAATAATACCAAGTTTGGTAGGTGATCTTTTTTAAAAAATAACTTCTACTCTGAGATGATGCCAAGACAGTGAACTTGGGCAGGGCAGGGATGTCAAGGTGATGACTCAGGGAACTGGTGACCTGTCAGCTTCATCTCTGCCAGGGAAGATCATGGAATAGATTCTCCTGGAAGCTATGCTAAGGCATGTGGAAGAGAGGGAGGTGATAAGAGAACCAGCATGGCTTCACCAAGGGCAAGTCCTGCGCTGCTTAGTAGCTCTCTATGATGGCCAACAGAAATGATTCTATGATTCATATTGACAAAGAGAGAGAGTTTCTAGAAGCACCTTCTGATACGTTTTTATAAAACTAAATGTATTAACGTTACCTATTAAGATTGTAAGGAATCTGAGTAAATGTTTTTAAAGAAATATTGAATTAAAAGCTACTGCAATAAATGCAGATAAGTTAGCATAGTTTTAAAATACTGATCAAGTCTGAAATACAAGAAAATACAAATGTTTTGTTTCTGTTTTTATTCTTTCAGTATATAATGACTTATGCAAAAATAAAAACAGCCTTAGGAATTTTAGGTAGCTTTATTTCTTTGAAGATGAGACTGACACAAGCTCTGCTAAATCAGTTCTAAGCTGCCAGCAGGTAAAAGAGAAGATGCACAAGCAGGAAAAACTTTTTCTATAACCTTCACTAGGAAAAAGTTTTTGACAGCATTTACCAGCTGAGTGCTCTGTAACAGAGTGTGGTCTGGAGAGCACTGAGAGATCATTTAGAGAAAAGTTAAGGGAGTACTATTAATAATTCAGAATACTTTGATAAGTGGAGAAGATGAGCAAGACATCATGGGAATGAATGTGTTTCATTCACAGTGTTTCTTGTTTGCTTCTAAAGCCAGATAGCAGAAGCACAACTTCTGTTTTATTTTGTGTGCTCCAATTTTGCTTTTTAGATTTACAGTATTAAAAACAATATTAGAACGCCAGATTCCTTGGGCTAACACAAAATGTGCACTGAGCTAGATGGCTAAAGTATTTCACAATGTGAATTGCTAGATTGCTCTGTCAGATAAAGTAAGTAATGACTTCTTCAAGTAATGACTAGTTACCACTATTTGACAATTATTTTCTGACTTACATGAAATAAATTGTTAGTGAATAGGTGCTGCTGCAGAAACACATATTTTTTTATACGTGGTAGCAAGCTTAGAACCGAGATTGAAGATGGAACAGATATGACCAATGACCTCTTTTGATTTTAGACGTGATCTTAACTGAAGAAAGCTGTGGAGTATGATGGTTGTACGTATCTGTCACTGTATTACTGTGTTTTGCCTGCTTTATGGGAAGGTGAAAAGAAAAAAGCTTTCCCATACTCACTCACGTGTCTTCATGCCATGGAAATCCTGACTCAGAAGTCAGGCTGTGTGTAAGAACTGCATGTCTTACTACGAACTAGGTTACACAGACCTGTAGCTGTGCTTTCTTAACCTTGAAAAGACAAGAGGGACGAACAAGCCTCAGGGACATTCAACTTCTTGACCTTTTTTTGTCTTTTCTATCTTTGATATGGAGGTCAAGGCCTGGATTGGAAGTATGGTACATCTCACCTTACAAGCACTCCCAGTGTTCCGTGTTTATTTTGGGCTTTCTAAAATCTCTCCATACATTATCTTCACTCTGTGATTTTGGCAGTTCTGAATAAACAATAATCAGCTTAGAAGCAGATGGGGTACTTGTCAAAAAATGGTGGGGGGAGAAAAGCCTCAGGGATGCTTGCAGTATTCAACAACCCAGTGTGAGCTAACGTTTCAGGAAATCAAACCAGACTTCTATTGTTTCATGAGCCTTATCAAAATCTGCAGTAAGTCAACTTTCAGGCGTTTTACATGTCCCACAAGTAAAAACACATCCACATAGCTCTGTTGCAACAGCATGAGAATTAAGAAGAAATAACCAAAGAAATGTGTAATATTTTTGTAGAAGCTATGCTAACTATTACGTTTTTCCTAAAATTTTCCAGTATTCATTGTGCTAAGGACCAATTTAATAAGGGAAACTTTGATACTTGGTTATGCGATGGATGCCTTTAAAGTTACTTAAGAAAGATGTTAGCAAGCAGGCTGATCCACCAAGTATTTTTAGGTTGGAATTTTGAGGCATATTTATTATTTGAGAAAGTTGTCTGACTTGTCATTTGAGAGTGTGTGATTGGGAATACTGTTTTGCAGTGAGCTTATTAATTAAACATCTGACGGTCAGAGCATGCCAGGGTAACCTATTTGATCAGCTCACAAAGAGAAACATTTAAAAAGGTCTTGTAAAAAATGCATTATTGTTTTAAAAGCTTCATGAGCTTGATTTTTCTGAGCAAAACACTGTAAACTGTATATGTTACAGTTGTGTTCAGCCTACAAGGACAGTGAAAAAGCCTTCAGAGCAGTTGATGTCAGCTGGAGTGGATTTGTGTCTTTGCATTACTTGAAGTCAGTCAGAAATAGCTTTGTATTTCCTTTACCAAATGAAACTTTTCAAGAGCTAATGAATAGATAAGAACTATATTTTCTTAGGGGGCGTTTTTCAGTGGCACCATTTCATAACTTTGTTATTGCTTATTGTGACCACCATCACTAATCTTCATCTTACTTGCACCTGTGATGCAGTGCATATGGCACAGTGTGCAATGCTGGTAAAACTGAATATAAAGCCTAAGTTGTTTTTTGTTGTCATTGGTAGTTTTCTTCAGTAATGTATACAGATTTAATGGAGTAGAAGCTTTAAGTTACTGCTTTCCTACTTCTATATGCTCACAAATTTGTATTTTATATCCTAAAGGGAGCATTACTGTCTTGCATTCCAATGACTAGTGATGTGGGATGGTGTGAATTTTCTTGAAGAACAGCTTCACAACTGTTAGTATCATAATTGCACAGTGATTGTGTGACTCTACAAGCCTCTCATTCCAAAGTATAGTAGTGTGGCAAGGAAAAGAAACAAACAACAGAGAGAAACAAGGACAACAACAACTAAGGACAATGAATGAGCTAACGCTGAAAGCTTTCACTCTGCCCTTTTCATTGTTTGTCACTGAGAAAGAGAACCAAAAGGACCCTCCTGTGCAGCATAGTGAATAAATTTCATACCTGGAAATTTGAATGCAAACTAAATGAGGTAAATATTTTTATACATTTGCTGTGACAATTGAGAAATAATGCCAACTGCTGGATTCAAGACAGTATGCTGTTTTACTTTAACCAGGCATCTTCTCAGTATTACTACCAAAACTCAAATGATCCTGTGGGGAGTGTAGCATACAGAAGATAAATGAACTGAAAACATTTTCCTGCCTTGCCTAGAGAATCTGAGCAGATATGAGTTTAGGCCATGGGACACTTTCCAGAATCTGATTTCCTGAACATTATTTCAGTTTGTTTATGTGGACTAGCTTCCTAAACTCATATTTCCTTTATAAAGCCAAAATATCACAGGAATGGATGTTTTTGTGGCTCTTGGCTAAATCTAGACCACGATCTCTCATGATTAATCCTTTATACTCAGAAAGCAAAAACTGTGAGAAGGAAACTTCCAGGATACACTCTGTACTCCTTGGCAACATTACCAAGGGCATATGGCCAAAGAGAAGGGAAGAATGGCTTAACTCTCACACATTATTTTTACTACAAGATACTGCTTGAACTTACAGCAATAGGACAAGGCACCCAAACCACAGAGTGTGAGGAGGCTAATAACTAGATCATGCATCGCTATTCAGTGTTTCCACAGTTCATAATTTATATGGAAATTGTTTGAATAATGGAATCATCCATAGAAATAAAGGGCTGAATTATTTTTTCTTTATATGAAATAGTTAGCTGTAAGGACCTCAGTGCAGATATGTTTTACAGCAGCAGGTGCTGTTGGAGAGTATCATCTGCAGTAACCATATTGCTCTATGTGTTTGTCAGATAAATCGTATTTGCTTCTAGTCATTCACAGTATGATATAACAGTGATCAACTATTGCTTTGTCAAAAAACGGCTATTATAGTTCTTTCAATTCATGTCACTTTCCCGTTTAAATCTTCACGTAAATCTTGCTCTTAAAAGCAGCTACATAATGGAAAGATTTCTGCATGTGCACTGGAACCTTCTCTAGCATATGAAAAATATGGTGACATTTTAATGATGCTGTAAACAGAAATGTTCAAGCCTGTGTATGCTGTATCTCCCAGGTGGTACTTCTCAGAAAAGGTTATTCAAAAGATCTACCAGTTGAAAGGAATGACAGAAGTTCTTCATAGTTATCTAATTCTTACAACAAAGTAACTTCATTATAGTTGATAATAAGTGTAATAGTAATTGATGGGCAAGGGACATGATTTCAAGGATTTTAGGATTATATTTAAATGACATGACATGAGATGTGTCAGGGAGCTGTTTATAAGAAATAATACATTATAGCATTTTATGGATGTTGGAGGTGTTTGCATCTCATGGGCTCCTGTTAAAAAATTCAGGCCCATTGAAGTTGACGCAATTTTGCCTTAGACTTCAGCAAGGATGTCATCCTTGATTCATTTAGGACCAGATTACCTACACGCTTCTCTCTCAGTGCATGTCCCCACTGCAGCAAGATCAAATACATTGGAGGCAGGTCACTGAGGTGTACTTTACTCGAAGGGCATCTCTAAAGTGATTCCCAGATTCCTCGAATTCCATATTTTTTCCTCTCGAAAACTGAGCCAGAAATAAAACATTGTGAACTTGCAATTCTACAAAGTGGTATAAACGGAAGGATTTCATTTCACAGCATTTTAGTATTGCCACATGAGAAGTATTTTTTATTGTGTTTTAGGGTTTTGCTGTGCATTATATCACTTCACAGGTGGAGGGTTAGGATGGTGATCTTGTTGACAAATCATACACAACCAGTATGAAGGCAGTCTAAATGAAGAGCCGAGTCTGCTAAGACTTAATTTTCTTGATTCTACCCAGATTTCAAGTTGGTGAATTTCATCTGCAATATAAAGAAACTTCACTCTTGTCACTTTGTCTGGATTTTAAAAAACTTTTTCTGTTACCCTCATGTTTTATTTCTTTGATTTCAGATTTGTATGAAAGTACCAGATGTTAGGGCAGTGATGACTGAGAATTTTTCAGTGGGAAACGGTTTGTAAAAAATCACTGTGACATGATTTATCCGATGATTTTGTTATATCTGCATGTTGCTACAGCTCTAATCTGTCTTTTTTTTTTTTTTTTTTAAGTTTATTTCTTTTCATTTGGATGTAATCATAAGTATACTTCCAAAAAGGCATGCAGTGCTGTTTTTTTTCTAATTATTTTAACAAGTAGGTTGGCACATTATAGCAGATAAAATGCTGGATTACCAACTCTAAAAATGCTTGCGCTTTTTCTAACTCTACAGCTGAATGATCTTTATGTGTGTCAGTTATTCCACCTATAGCATCTAAATAATGGGTGTCCAGCCTTTCAGCTTGCCTGGGCTGCACTGAGTGAAGAGGAATTGTCTTGAGCCCAATATACGTACATCGCTCCAAAAATAATGCCTCCTATTTATTTCCATGGAAACTATAACAGATGCAAAGAGGACAATAACGCTATTTAATAGAAAAAATTCTCTGCTACAAAACATTATTTTTCAACATTGTTCAGTCTGGAGAATAGGAGGCTCAGGGGAGACCTCATTGCACTCTACAACCTCCTGAAGGGAGGCTGTGGTAAAGAGGGATTTGGCCTCTTCTCCCAGGCAACGAGCAGGACAAGGGTAATGGCCACAAGTTATATCAGAGGAGGTTTAGGTTGGACATAAGGAAGAACTATTTCTCTCAGCGAGTGGTCAGGCAGTGGAATGGCTGCCCAGGGAGATGGTGGAATCGCCGTCCCTGGCAGCGCTCAAGAGGCGTCTGGACAACGTGCTGCGTGATATGGTTTAGTGCTAGTGGTGGCAATGGTGATGAGGAGACGGTTGGACTAGATGATCTTATAGGTCGTTTCCAACCTTGTGATTCTATGATTCTATGATTCTATGAACCACCTGCAGAATGGGGGAAAACACCATACCCTGTGGAACAATCAGTGGCACCATAAATTATGGTTAATCATGCCAGACCTTACAACCACATTAGCATTTCTTCCTAAGTTTATGTCAGCTCCCAGGATTTTGGCAACTGCAATTGCCAAAGTCCAACAGGTGAGTGTAGGACTTCTCGGAAAGGAGGTGGAAGTGGAGAGATCTGTTGCTCTGATAGATGCAGCATTGGCTGGTTGCTCATTTTCATGCAGAATTACCCTCTACAGCATAATTTGAGTGATTTAGTAGACCACAGACATTTGAGTGGGATGGGATCTCAGCTGGGGGTTCAAAATAACAGTTGTTATCTTGGCCTTAATTTTGAAGATCATCTGTTATTTCATACTGTTTGTTTCATATTCATTTATCCTAGACAATAGTCAGAGATGAAATATTCTTTCTACAGCTTTTTTCAAATAACCCAACCCTTCAGTAATAATGTTGACAAAGAAGGAATGAGGTGGTAAAATGTAAATGCCAGTGCTGCCCCTTCCTTCGTTTACCTCAATACTTTGGTGCTTGGCCCTTCCCAGCCCCTGTTCTGGGCTCTGGTGCAACCATGCTGCTTGTGCACTCTAAGGTGCTTGTCCCTTGAGCTGCTGAACATGGTGTATGCACTCCGTTCTTGTGCAGGAACATTTCATACTGACCAATTCCTTTCCCTCCCGTTAAATACTCTGTGTTGTCTTTAGTTTCAGACAGCCAGAGTGAATTCTGTGCTTCCAGTAACTTGTGTGTTTTGCCTTCTTGACTGAGCTTGAGAAAGTGCCATGTAGTCCTGAAACTGGAGGTTGTTTTGTTTTGTGGGTATTGTTTGCTTCTTTGTTCGTTTATTTTGTAAAAGACCCAGAAAGTCTTGTATACCTCTGATTTTGTCTGAATATTTTTTAGCTTTGTCCTTGGCACTTTGGATTAGCAAATGCTTTAAACACCATCTGCCACCATTCTAAGGAGCAATAGAAGTTTTAAAAGCTTTTCTGAGATTACTAGAGTAGCAAGTCAGCACATTTCTGATAATATATGAGGGATGTAATTGCCTATCAAGAACTTTATGAAGTAGGAGTGCTTTTAGCCATGCTCACTTGGGCCTTTCTACAGTACCGTTGGAACTGAACAGGAAATATGCCAATAATTTGGATGGTCATGGGATCAGTTCCTTATTAATTTTCAAGCAATTATTCACTGAATATGATTCTAGTTAAACTCCTACGATTTTTAACACAGTTTAACACTTCCAGTACTTTTGGAGTTTTCAAGCGTGGATGCAGTCAGCACCATAAGATTAAAGAAAAAACAAACATACATTCCCTTTAGTTAGTTCCTCCACTGTTATGTGTAAATAATGAGAAGGGATACATTCTAGACATCCGTAATGTGAACATCTACATCTGAACTGCTCCTCCTAGACTCCATTTTATAGTCACTGGAGAGAAACAACGGGCAGGATTCATCTAACTGGTTTTGGTTATATACTTTAGAATGAGATTAATTCTGTCCTGAAAGTGTCTGTTCTTCCCAATGACTATAAAGGGACAGTGTGACTTGCTCAGGTGCAGGCATGTACATATGGTTAGATGAATTCTCGCTTGGGGTCTAGTTCTTCCACAGCTAGACATTTGGAACTGAGAAAATAAGTTGGCTCAGTTTATGTTTTTAGTAACAAAGAAAAGCTATGCAAGTTTATTCTAAATGTGAATGTTGCACATGCTGATATTGTAATGACGTTGTAATGTTTCTACTTCAAAATTCTTCTTGGAACACAGTGTTTTTACAAGAAAATCTTTTAAAATTGTTTTCTTTTTCTCAGGTTTGGACTGAAAGCCATGGGTAAAATAGCTTGGCAACAATTTTTAGAAAAACTCAGAGGTAATGGAAGCGCCTTTGAAAACAGACAGGAAAAAAAAGTAGGAAGTTCCTTTTTTTGTATGAGTTCAGAGTAATGTGTGGCATACATGGTTATCAAAAACAAGGAAAGCATATCCATTTGGTGATCATTCTAGATTAAATTCAGTTAAATAATTTTTTGGCAGTGCTTTGTCCAAGTGCAAAGTCTTATTTTGAGTCCTGTCAAACCCTGAACCCTAATGAGGTCCAGGAAGAACATGTTGAGGAAAAGAGAGTGAGGCATGAAAGCACTGCTAAGACTTTTTCCTATTGCAGAGAAAATCCAGCTAGATGAGATGAAGATTTTCCCAGTGACACTGCTCTGCAGAAGCTGTGTGGATACATCCCAGATGCTCATCCCTCTTTAAAGCAGGTATTCTTAATCCCTGGTGAAGTAAGAGCAATTATTTTTAGGTGTTGCCTTGGTTAACCACTCTTACAGCTAACCACCTGTGTCTGTAATCAGCTTTAAAGCAATCTAGTGGTTGCCAGTCTTTGTTTTGTTTTACAGTAGCTTGCAGAGTCTGCTGTCCAAGTTTCTTTGACATAGCGATGTGCATCCTGGGACTAAATAATCTGTAACAACCTCTCTGATGAACAGAAATTATTGACCTCCTAGAATTTCTCTGGAAGTCACGTTGGCCGGTTTTTTAATCATCTCTGTGGCTCCCTTTGAACCCTTCCTAGTTTTTCTGTATATTTCATGAAATGTTATGGTAGAAATGAGAATTGGTGCTTTCATAGAAGTTTTACTGGTACCAGAAAAGTAAATAAAATAACTTTTCAGATACTGCTAAGTGTTCCCTTGTTTCTACACTTAAGGATTGCCTGAGTCCCTGAGGCCTAACATCATGCTGGCAATTTATTTATGCTTTGATTGTATGTTATGACCTGCAAATCTTTCTGAGTTACTGCTGCTTATAATTAAGATTCCTCTTCGATTCTGGCATATTTACTCAATTTCTCAATGTAGAGTTTTATTAGAAATCTTGTTCTTTGTGTTTATTTTTCGTAAGCATGCTGTATCCCTGGTTTGTTTCATTTGTCATTTTGCTATTTGTTTTTCAGTTATCTATGGTCCTCTCATGTTTAAAAGTTTTATTTTTTTAGGTTATTTGTACAAATACATATGGAGAGGGTGCGAGGAGGTGTGAATGCTGTGTTTTCTCTGTTTATACACAGTCACACACAGAAACAAGTATGTGCATATGTATGCATAAGAAAGATGCAGATCAGTGGCTGTGAGACCTCATTGAAAACAGAACTGCTTCAGAATAGATTATCATCTACATTTCCATGTGCAAGTTTCTGTTTTCTGGTTTATCTATCACGTTTGTTTAATATCTTCTATTTGATTCTATACTGCTCTCATTTCTTAACCAAAAAGCATGCCACAAGACATAAGCAAGGTATACAGTTCCAGGACAGCAGACTGCCCTGGGAGAGTGGCTCAGATAGAGACCAGACGTATTTGTTGGCTACTGCCACCAAGGGAGTGTTAGTCTGCAGCTATTGCTACCCCTCTGTTGACTGGTACAATTAATTTTCTCTGCGTTGGGCATTATCTCCTGTTTATGCAGTATTCATCACCAAGCCTGTCTCTGTGTTTCCTCTCTCCTCAGTCTTCTCCCTGCTCAGGGCTGTCCCTGGGACCAAGTGGATCACTGCCTCTTTCTGCCCACCATCAAGTGTGGTGACCACCGCCTCTCATCAAGTGTGGTAGTTCCTAGAAATGCTGACTGCTAGAAGATTTCCATTTTGGTAAAAAGAAATGTGATAGCTACTGGCTTAGTCTTTTTGGATGTCGTATTTTCTTTTCATGCTAAGGTCCATATAACATTTAGCATAAGGTCCACAGTAACATTTAGCAAATACTATTATTCTGCTCAGCACCTGTTTGCAGTAGTCTAACTGATCTCACCTGTGAACTCATCATTTTATGTCTAAATGTGTGTGAATCTGTAGTTTTCTTAAATATTTACGCAGCTCTGTGAGCAGGTTTTCAGCTTCTGTAAAAAAAAAACAACAAACCAAGTAAAGAAATTTTATCATGTCCTTGAGTTAACAGAAGTATGTTTCTTTCTCTTTTTATTTCAAAAGATAGAAATAGATTTAAACTTCAGTTTCTTCTGTTCCAGGACTTAAAATGAATTCAAATTCTTATCTAAAAGGTTTTAATAGGTTTATTCAGCACGCTTTGGATTCTTCGTATCACTGCCCAGCTCATGGGCAACTGCCTGCAGCCTTTTTCTTCCAATTATTTTTTTTTTTCCTGAGCTATTCTTGTCATGTTGGAATAAAAAATGCCACTAGTTCCTTGCTGTTAATCCATATTCTAAATCCTAACCTACTACTAGCACTTTCTAATGTACAGTCTAGAATTACAGTATTTCCTGTAACTATAGCTACAAATTTGACTTTAAAATGTTGAATCAGATGGATGTTTTATAAAAGATGAGTGACTTCCTTTTGATGTTCTTCAAGTTTTGCAATAATTTGTGATCTACTTTAAAACAGACATTCTCACTTAAAAAAAAAAACAACACCAAAAACAGTTATGCAAGTGTTTCAACACCAAGGAATTAATAGCAAAGCAAACTGTCTAGCTTCTAGAGTGTTTTGAAAATGTTTATCCGTATATTCTGAAGCACAGAAAGAAAAACATTGAAAATAATTTGAGTGGGCAATATTCAGTATACATTAGTTGAACTCTGAGCTTCTTTTTGTGCTTTTTTTTCCAGCCATTATTACAATATTCTTATTTTTATACACCCCACCATAAGGAGTGCATTGTTTGATTGTTCTTGTTCTTGATTGCATGTGGTGTTCCAGCTATCTAAGGCATTCTTATTTGTGTCATTTGAAAATGTGACACTGTTGTTCTTTCAGACTCATTGTCATCCCCTTTGTGCATAAGAAATTTAGAACTGTGGTGCTGGGTTGTCATCTTTCATCTGCAAAATTTCATTACTTTAAAATCTTTTAAAAATATATTTTTTTCACTAAAAGAGATTGTTTATCTCAGGGCAAGGAAGACTGCTGTTATTGTAAAGTCTCCTAACTCAAAGTTCTTAGATGCATGAGATTCATAACAGAAGATAAATTGTTTTCTGCCTTGTGCTCAAGCCTGGCATCAGGTAAACTTTAGTGTGTTCCTAGAACTGTAAAAGATTTATAGGTACTTAGTTACTAGTTTCAGTATTGTATCTTAATGCAACTAGTTGCAATTGATGTTTAAAACAAAGACAGGCATAAATATATGCAGGATAACATTACAACTTCATTTGAGATGCAGCATTTTGGAAAAGAAGGGTGATGCCATAAGCGTGCACATCCAAACACGCCATGTAGCAATGAATGTATATCCCCGTGGTTCTTGTGCACATAGGAGAAATGACAGACAAAGGGAACCTGTTTTGATGAGAGGATAACATTAGTATGCTATGCGTAGTTAATTAGAATTATAACTGTGCAGTAGTTATTACAAGCTCACATTTCTATAATATACAATATATGTATACATATGTGCGTTTGCAGTTTGTCATCTGACAGGTTGTAACGTACGTCTGACACGGACATGGTATTGAGCCTATTGCTCAATAGTTCATTTTCAAAAATAACTGAATCTGATTTTCTGTAATCCGAATTGCCTTTTTATGCCTATCTTTAGAACGTGAACTTTTGATAAGGAACAGTCCATTTTCACCAGTTCTGTGGCCTTCACAATGTACAGAACTATGCTAAAATGCCTTTCTGTCAGCTTTGATGGAATGTCATGATATGCATGTCTCATGCAGTGGATGGTGTGATTGTCCCTGAAGTGCACAGCTGGATTTTTTTTGTTACTTTGATTTGCTACATATTGCACTCCTTAAATTGAAGACTCTATTTCTGAATCCAATGAGCAAATAATAGACTGAAAAAAATTAAAGCTTTCAGTCTGGTTGACACAAGCAAAATGAGCACTGGGCATATCTTCAGAAGGACTGTTGGCATTTTTTATTAGATAGTTTTATATAGATGATATATCACAATTCCTTCCTAATATAATTACATAAAAACTATTCTCCTTAGCTCTGCAGTATATCATCTGTACACATATATATATGACCACAGAATGAAAGAATTCACCTAGCAATTTATAAGAAAAGAAATCAGTGTCATAGATTGCAGTAGATAATAATCACAACTGAGGCATTCAGGTCATCATTCAGTAAGGCTACTTACTACATGATATTGAGTCATTTACTGAATTGGGGCTTTATTGAATGAATTGTTAATAAAGGGAAAGGTGTTTGAGACTGAAGAAAGGAAAGACAAGCTGATGAAACAACCATTTGATCACCAGTGTCTGGAGGCTCCTACACTGAAAGAAAGACCTGTAAGAATTGCTTATATTTCTACATAATGTAATGTTTTTTTGTGGTTGGAATGAACTAGTGCATCTCCATTCACACTGCTGATGCTGGAACTGAATTAGATAATGACCTGGGACATATTTTAGATAAATACAATTAAACTTCAAGTTGGTTGAAAAAAAAACAACAAATGTGAGCAACTCAATAAATACTGATGCAGTATACCTTAGCTTTCCCGTATTGTCTAAGGTTTAAACAAAATATTTGTATCATAACAGATATTTCATCTTCACAGATAAGATATACTGTATAATTGTTTCTTGTGAAGCACAAGCTATCTTTCCAGCTCCAGTACCAGATTCCCTAACTTATTTACCGGGGGAGGTAGGTATATTATCAAGTTTTGTTTCCATATGATTTAATGCACTGACAACAGTCTCTGAAGAAAATTCAAATAGCAAAAAGTAGTTTCAGAAGACCATTATCTTTTGATTGCAAAACTTTAAAGTATTTCCCAGACCAACTGATGAAGTAAATAATTGCTTATCCTCCATATTATTACTGCCACCCAGGATCTCTGTGGGGGACTAAAGGGAAATGGAATTTTCTTAGGGTGAATTTTATGAACAAAAAGATATTTGTCTAGTGCTTAGCCAGGAGCTGAATCACTGAAGGAACTATTTACTTCTAATGTTTCTGTTATTGTTCCAGAGACTTTATTCCACCCTTTTTTTTTTTTTTCTTTCCCTCCATTATCCTTCCTTAGGTTTCTTCAGAGAAAATAAACAAACAATTTAACAATAAATAAAAAAAAAAAAGTAAAAGTTCAAGGACACATTTATAAAATGCAGTAGACAATCATACATAAGTGTTGGTACAAACCTTTATTTAAAACTCTCCTACATAAATTATAGATATTACTTGCCATGGGAACTGAAAGAAAACCTGTGTTTTAAGTGCAGCAAAATAAAAATATCTGGATTCTCTTGCATGAATACATCCATTGCCTGTTACCTTGAAGTCTAAATACATATGCATTGGCATGACAACGTGACAGGGCATTAAGCTCTAGCCAAAGATTCTCCCTGAAAGCTGGTGCACCCTTGGTTGCCAGGTCAAGAATGCCAACAGACCCAACCTAGTGGCACAACTGATTTAAAAACTGCATCTTAAGATGCAAGAGGAACATGAGAGAAGAAAGGCAAAGTCCATGGAGTAGGTCTCAAATGTTCTGAATTAACACACTACTGTTAAGATTCAGAGTTTCTCAAGGTTCACCAAGTACTTACTGATTCCAGATCAGATAAGGAATGAAATGCAGCTGATAAGCTCAACTGAATTTGAGCTGGTCTGGGCAAATCAAGTTTATGTATTCATTCACTGGTGGCACAATTTATCAGCAAACTAAATTATCTATATCAAGGTAACGGAAAGGTCATTATAATTTCATTCCGTAGTTCTAGACATGTAGAATAATGTGTTAGTATCAGCATTGGTTTAATAAATGGTAAAGATTTACTCTTTTTAATGCATGCTTTCTTTTTTTTTTTTTTTCCTTTTTTTTTAAAGAAGATGAAATGATCACAAGAAATCCCATTAATCATGTTTCGCATGACACTGTGTTTCAAGTCAAAGACAAAGACTTGCAAGAGCTAATCCAGATCAGACTGGACACCTTAGATATCATGAATTTTTCAGTTTGTATGAAGAAAAAGAATCTGTGGTAAGGGTCATTTCTTTAATAACCTTTTCTATAATGACTGAGGCCAGATTATATTTTATGAAAATTCACACTGCATACAGTCTTTGTCTGCGTTGGTATGTTCAAATACTTTCCTACAACATAAATCCTCTTCATAATCAGTACTTCTAGATACTTCCTTTTGAGTTGGGAAGCAGACTCATGCTTACTGAAAGTTTTTGAAATCTCACTCAGAATCACTAGCTTATTATGTATGTGTATACTGCAGACAAGGGACAGGAATTGTTCTTAGCTTTGAGGTGTCAGACGTGTTTCACTGAGATTTTGCTGTTACTTGTTTAATCTATTATTCTTTGTAATATATATATGTGTGTGTTAAAAATGTGTGCTATATGCTATGCAGAGGTTGTATATTTTCCTGAGAACAGCACTGACATCTTCTGAATTTGCAGCCTCCTAATGTTTTCCTTTAGAACCATTCACTATGCATACATAGAGACTACATACTGAATCCTGCAGTCAAAACTTCAGTTCACTAGGCCAGGTTCCTATGACAGAGACGTCAATACATTTTTGGTTAGCAAATTATTCTAAGACATAACCTAAGCTACAGTTTGTGGTTTGTCTACTTCTTCATATTAAGAAGCTGTTCATAATTTTCAGTATCACATCTCTTAGGTTTGCATTAGGGCATCAGCTGAGTAACTCCACGTTTAGCTTTGTGTTGAGTAGTCTGGACAGTGTTTTGGAGAGGTATCAAAGGAGCGCAGTAGTGTCAAGAGGTATAGATGCATGAAAAGAAGGTTGCATTAAACAGCTCCAAATGTTGTGCATTGCTTTGAAAATCTTTGATGTTAGAGGAGCTGAATTCCACTCTGATGGCTTCAAAATAGCAATATTTCATGCATCAGCTCAGGTCCATTCTAGCTGGTTTTGAGTAGAAGGCAGGCAGAGCAAATGTTAAACATCATGGATCATTGTCAGCTTGGGATGAAATACAACATGGGATAACGTAGTAGCCACATAATTACCATGTCAGCCCTAATTTCAAACCTGGTGAGTGATTCTGCTCCGAGGAGTTGATCTGTTCTGGACTACATGGCTGATTTGTTCCTAGGTTTTGATGAAAACAACTGTAAGTAAGCCTGAGTATCTGGGAGTCCTTACTTTTTATGTCCTGAGTGGTATCCTTTGTGTCATCATTCTGGCTCCTCTTATATAAAAGGCAGATTAAAGGTTGTACAAGAGGACAGCTCTTTCAAGAAGACACTTTCATCATTCCTTTAGGAAGATATTCAGTCAGAGGAATCTTAAAAGAAATAATGGGCAGAACCTGAAACCAATCTATGCTTCCAGAAAATAAGGCAATCCTAAAAGCTTCTCCACCTCCTTCCTTTCACCTGAAAGTGCATGGTACAGTGCTTGGTGCAGTTTTACTGTTAGATCTCAGATTTACTGTCAAAATTGTGATTCTGTTTTTATTTCTTCTCAGAATTTTCTGTTTTGAATGTAGTCAATTTACAAGTGAAAAACTACTACTAACTGCTAATGCTGCAGACAGATCCTAAAGGAACTTCAGCAAAACAGTTGTTCTCATTACTTTCATTGAATCATCAAATTGTTTGAGTTGGAAGGGATCTTTGCAGGTCATCTAGTCCAATTCCCTTGCATTGAACAGGGACATCTACAACTAGATTTTTCTCCTGTGGAAGCCTGTTGTCTTCAAATTATGCCTTGAGTAAGTTGAGTGCCTCTTGCAAGTCATTCAGTCTTAGTGAATTGTGTTTTATAGGACTGTGGGGAAATAGTAAAAACTCATCATTGTCAGTCAGCAGATGTGACTCTTCAGTCACTTAAGGGAGCAGATCAACAAAGTGAGATATTCAGTTTCCTGCACAGTCACATTTTAGTCAGTTTGCAGAACAAACCTTTCCAAAAGTAATCTTGGGGCCTGATGCTGTATCATGCTTTGGGATCTATAACTAAAATTTAGTTTTTAGTTGAAAATAACCTTCTGTTAACTTAGTTCATAAATGGTGTAGTAGAAAAAAGACTTAAGAAGTCTGTTCCTCTTGTTCTATGTTCTAAGTAATAACGTGATGCATTTTTAGCAAGTGTGGTCTTCCAGCACTAGGTTTGTCACTGTAGTACACTTTTTGTTGTTGTAACATTATCAATGCCTAATCTCATGGGTGCTTTTGTTCTTTCCTGCATTTCTGATTTATTCAGTTGTTAGGTGGAGAAGATCCTTTTGGATAAAATCACAGAAAATTGGAAAGAGTTTCATAAGGCTTTGCAATCATATGACCTTAAGTGTACTGGCACTATTAACAGAAATTATCTCAGAAAAATTTTGCACCTGTGTTGTCCTTCTTTGACATATCAACAATTCACAGATGTGTGAATTTCAATACCAAATATAATTTCTTTTTCCTACCACAATTTTTTCCTGTCTTTTAATATGATAGCTGTACCTGGAGGCATTAAGGATTTTGGTTTATTTTAAGCACATGGAAAAGAAGTAGTTTGTGGAAGAGATGGCCCATTCCTTATATGAGCAACTTGTAAATCTCTTATATATTTCTATGAGAATTGCATGTTGGAAACTTGAGAGTTTGGCATTATTTCACCATTTCAGTAGGAAAGAAGCCTCTTCTATGAATGTGCTGGAGATCCAAGCCATTATCACTTGTCAATAGCCATTATTTAGTGATTCCAAACACAATGCAATAAAAAATTAATTCAATTTATGTTATGTTTTTCCTCAGTAGACTATTGTGGTAAACAACATGAAATTGAAATTTAATATTGTTAACATTAAATCTCATTTTCAATATGAGTAGGCTGCCAAAGTTGGGGGAATCTAAACAACTACAAGTATGGGGAGAATGGATCAGAATATCTATGTCCAAACTAGAGGGAATTGTATTAGATATTTTATTGCAATAACATTTCACTGAAGTTATAATCAGGACTAATCTACTCTTGCAGGAGCTCTAGCTTCCTCTGTGTGCAGCCAGTGACTTCCAGAAAGACGTGAAATTCTCTCCCACCTTTGAAAACTTCATAGGAAAATCAAATGAATCAGTTCCAGTCTGTCCCTTACAACCTGGTGTCCTGGTGATCGTTGTCAGTGAGCAGCAAACACAACAGCATCAATAGGAAAAGGCTTTTGGAAAATAATCTTTGATCCTGAAATATGAATGAGCATGAGCCTGATCAGTAAAAGCAATTCTACCGTATGTTTTCTCCTCTCTATAAATGTCTTGGTAAAAACTTCGGGTGCTATGCATTGGGTTCATAAAAGTCATGTTGCCAGTACAGCGCGTTGTAAGTATATGCATTTATAATTTGGCAGTTTTATAGCTCTGCACTATGCAGCATATAATCAGTGGTCATTGATCATGAACAAGTAATTATCCTTTGAATTACCAAGGACTCAGCAGTTATACAGTTTTCTAAATAGTATTTCTACCATTATTTGTGTCAATGAGAGATCTGTAATGCAAGAAAAATCAGGAATTATAGTCACTTTGAATTGTAAAGTGGTCTTTACTTGATAGTCTAGACATACTCTGCAAGAAAATAATATAGAGTAAAGCGGTGAAAGGCAAACTGGTATGGTTTACTTCATCCATCATTGTGGTCAATGAATATTATACCCTTGTTTTAAACAGATGCAAGATAAGCATTGTGAAATCTGTCTAGCAGAATGCTAGACACTGAAGTTGTGTTATAGCAAACAGGAAAAATGGGTATGATACTTTTAGGATTTCTGGGTTGGAGAACATAGACCATATTTGCATTAATGAACTGCATCACTGTTATAGAGTGTGGCAAACAAGACATGCATCACCACAGACTGGATGAATTTGAAATCTTTTCATAGGAATGGCTTCTAAAATATATATCAAAAAGGCAAAGGTTGAATTCTGTTGTCAAAGACATTCAGGAACATGTAGTCTTGTTTTGATCATATTAATCCGTGAATACAGAGTTTCATTAACACTGTATTATTTATTCTTCCCTAGTAAGCCGCTCTAAAAGTATTGTTTTTAGCAGTATCATTCATGAGGATCATGTTCCATCAGACAGCTGATGATCACACTGAGGAAGAAATGTAGTTCTTATAGTAAGATGAAGAGAGAATTTATATTTAACACTGCAGTAGATGGCCTAATTGATAGGAGAAATATTTAGTTTTAAGATAAATGAGTAAAAGCTAACTAATTAAATTAGAATGGCTTGTCCACATTTGAGAGGTATTTTGAAAATCTACCTTGTAATCTGCTTTTTAGAGTTGCAATTGTATGATTTATCCTTAAAAATATTTTTTTACTTGCATCTTTTAACCATTGTCTATTTCTTTGTTGTAAATGTGGCTTTTTTTTTTTTCTTTTAATGTTGGAATTTAAGACTATCCTAAGAAAGTATAGTGAATCATGAAGAGGAACAGTGGATGGCACTGTTCATTCGCTGCTCTAAAGTGATAAGAAATGCTAAGTTTGAAAACGCTGTTTTTTAAAATAATAATCAAAACCCCTTGTTATTGGCTCCTCCACATGCATACATACTGGGCTTAAGACTACCACATCTGTGCTGGGAATGTCATAACCAGATTGGGGATTTAGCACAGGTGCTTTAAGGGATGCAGGGTTTTTGAGCAAAAGGTGATGAAGTGACTGAATTACATTCTGAATCCAGTGGTTCAGCTACATCAGTCTTATTTATTTGAAATGATACTTCTGCTTTGGGGGGCTTCTACTATAATTGGACTTTTGCATTGATGTGACTCATCCTGAGGCACTTGAGGACAATACCGCTATCACTGCAGCAGAATAGCTAGCATGCTTGTCCCAGATGGCTTCCTGTGAGATGACATTCAGAATGGAGAAAAGAGGGAACAATTTTTAAGGGCATTTGGAAGCCTTTTATGGATTGCACTCACAAAACAGATGTTGCTCTGCAGTGCTCACAGCCATTTTCTAAGTGAAGGCTTAGAAAAGAAGTATTCTTTTAACTGAGCAGCGCTTAACAAATTCTAGAAAATGGAGATTTTTCTCTCCCTCTCACTGCCTTTCTGATACTTTCTCCCCTTGTGATGTATATAGCACTGAGGCATGTGGCATGTTAAGTTACCAGTGTCGTTTACCACAGCTGTTTTTCTACTGTCAGTCCAGTCCTTGCACTAAGTGGAGTGCAGAGAATGCCATGCTTCCTCAGCACAAGGACAGGAGCCTTCTGCTTTCATCCAGGAATACCCCAAAGCTCTGTGAAGATGAATGAAACCCTGGAAGTCTGAACAGTTCAGCAAAGCAGCAGTGAGGGCTTGATGGCATGGGCTTTAATTCAGGACCTCTGCTCATTTATATAGGAATGATTTGAGAGGGTGGTTCAGTAGGTCTGAGGAGCTACCCACCTGATGTCCTGTTATGCCTGCAATATAATGGAGGAGGCTGAACAAACAGAGTGTCTGCTTCCAGGCTGTCAGCATTCACAGCTAGGAGTATTAATTTAAGCCACTAAAGATTTTATTTTACATTCCTATGCCAGATGTCAAGTTATGATAAACAAGGGCTTTCATTCATGATTTATGTCAGGTTTAGTGGTACGATCACTATGATCTTAGCTGCCTTTTCCACCAGTGCATCTAAGTTTGACAGGCTGATCTTGAGTAAGCCAAGTTTCTTTCAAGAGTTTATTGTATAATTCAAGTCTCAACTACACAAGATATTCACAAAGGCTTACTGCAGGTAGGAGAGTCTTCTCTCCCTAGGCTTATTCGAGTAAAAGTTGCTCTTCCAGGTACTGTTTGAATTAGGTTTCTCCTTTCTCTGTAGGCTTCAGAAGGAGCCTGGGAAGGCAGGTTTCCAATACCTAAAGATAGCCTTCTGAATAATGACCTTAACTGTATATGGAAAGGACGTGTGCTACTTTGATCATCTTTGCCTTAAGACATAGTAATATGCGTTGTTCTTCACCTCACAAATTATTTTTAAATTCTCTTTTTATCCAAGTTATACTATAAATGTCAGGATAATTCGTCTGATGAGATTTTTTATAAGATGCTTTGGGATAACTTAAAAGTTGCTGTTCTTCTTAGTGACTTAAATGGTATCAGCTCACATATATCAAAGAGAAGCCAACAAAGAGAAGAAAAAAGGCAAACAGCTTTCAAAAGGTGCTGTTATTAATACAGACAATGTTCTATTTAATGTAAAGAAAAAAAATATGTGTAGAAAGGAGGCCTTCAGAAAGACTGAGGGTACATACTGGTTTTGTAATGCTAAGTACCGTCCTAGGCTGATCTCTCATTTCTCAGAGATATATTCAGAACTGTACGACACTCAAAGCATTGCATCAGGAGAGCAAACACATATGGATCATTCATCAAAGACTCTAGGATTCAGGTAAAAAAGTGATTGAGCTCACTTCACAGAATTCATAAGGACTATGTCTCACTGCATCATTCAACAATTGGGGTTTTGCCCTCTAGATAACATCTGATGAGTAAGCTTGTGATTCTCTATCAAATCAATGTGGCTCATTACTCAGGAACTGTATTTGAACATTCTTAGGGGATCAGGGATAGTGGTGCATCCGATGATTGTGACTACTGCAGGCCTTGATCTATGGCCTTTATCTGTCTGAACCAGCCAGTGTCATTGATATTGGCACCCTGGTTTCAAAGGTGCATGTACCACTGATTCTCCTCACTTCTTACTTTTGAATACATGGAAATGTGTACATAATCCAGAGGAAAACACAAAAGCTAACAAAACATCACCTATCAGAGTGGGATGCGCTTTGTTTCCCTTAAAAATATATATATTTTTTATATTTGCAAGATGTATACTCCAGCTCTAGACAGATATTTCCTCTTGCTTTAGCCCCAATAATACATTAACCTAGTACATCCTTGGAGGTATATCCACTGCCTATCTTCTCTCTTATTTAAGGGTGCTATTTCGTAAGGCAGAAGATACCCTGAACAAAGCTCACATTTCTGACTGCAGTTCATAAGACAGGAATATCTGAAGTCAGCAGTTTTGTTAATGATGCATATTATCCCATATCATCCCGAAACTTTTGTTTCCTCTCCAACTAATTGATCTTTCTGTTCTTCTTAAGTCCCCACCTACATATCTTTTGAAGCAGCACTTGGGGTTGCCTTGTCTTTGCTGTCACACACCCTCAAAACTGGCAGCTTATTCCTACAGCTCCAAAAGCTCATTTCTGTAGTCTGTTCTTTTGTCTCAGAGCCTTGTCACAGGACCTCCACACACTATGCAAAAGAGGCCAAATGTTGTAGGGCTATCAAACATACATTTAACTATAGCTCTGAACTCTGACCCTGAATACCAGTTTCAGAGCCGTGCTTAATGCATCCTTCAACAATGCTCTCACATAGTGGACTGTAGGCCCACCAGGACCTTCAAGTTTCTGCCATTAAGATAAAAATAATTGGAGATGAATATTTTGTATTTGTAACAGCAAGATGAGGATTCATGTTGCAACAGGACTCCTGAAGAGCCTGCAGAAGGACAGCTTCCAGTCACTAGAATTTGCTTATCACCCTTTGCCAAGCTCTGCTGTAAAGAAAGCAAAGTACAGGAAAAGCATGCTATTTGTCTGCTGCAGGCCTCTCAGGCACTGAGGCATCCTTCTTTCTCTACTAATGATGTCATGGGATCTTTGCAAGCCCTCTGGGATGGTTTAAGAAGACCGCCATCTCCTTTACCTTCTTAACAACATATCTGTTGGCTCTGCAGCTTTTGGACCTCTTTGTATAGCAGAGTCACTAGCTATTGGGAGGAGGTAAACGGTTTCAATTGTCATCTGACTACCTGCCAGCAGTTCACATGTGGCAAGTTCTCAAGCATATGTCTTGAGTCATTTTACTATGTCAGGCCAGCACAGAGGTGAGTCAATTTCATGTGCAGAAAGCTGGGACTATACTGGGAATGCACCAAGTCTGATCTTTTTACAATTACATTAACAACCGCTGGTTTCGGTGTTCTGATGAAGTTAAAACAGCACCTTTGGATGCTCAGCTCTGAAGTGGTCACAGTTTTGAATCCATGGCAGATTTGTTGCTCCCGTATGTATACACAGTGGTTTACATCATTTCTTCAGTTCATTTTGTCCTGATGATGTTCTGTTGCAGCATTGATAACTTTGTTCATCTGGCCAAATAAGCTCTGGTGTCAATGCTTCCTGTGCCTCTCAGCCTTGTTTTAAGACTTCTGTCTCTCATCCTGCAACTACTAAAATGAAACTTTGGAATATTTATTAACTGTTATCTCTCTGCTTGTCATATAATGGATGCGTTTGACTGTCATGTACCACGTTACACTTGCTCTTCTCTTGATTAAGAATTCATTCCTGAGCAAGAATTCATTCAATGGAAATAGAATATTACCTGAAGTTTCCAGAGAATTAAGCCCAGTCCCTTGCTTTTTGAAGTGCTGATTTTGGTCGAACAGTCTGCCAGTGATGAAATCTTTTATATTTTCGCAACTCTCTACCTGTAAATTCTTTAGCAGATTACAATGGTTAAGGTGTCTGTATCTGTGAAAGAGGTCTTGTTCCACAACAGCCTTAGCTATAGCTTAGTCCTCAGGACTTTTAGCAGACTGTCTCTGCAGTCTGCAGTCTGGAAGTCTTTCTTAATTCGCTTTTATGAGACACTAAGAATTATCTGAGACCTTTTGACTGGCTCTTTCTCTATCATATATTCTAGGGAAAGAATGTTCCTGAAAGTGCATTCCAAGTTTTCCCCAAAGCAGAATATAAGTTGCATTTCAGTCAAGATATCAGCCTGTTTTTGCAAGATGAGTTTGTCTACCCTGTGCTTGAGGTTTTCACTGAGTACTTCAGGCTGGAAACTGGACAAGAAACAACATGGGCCTAGCCCAGAGAAACGTGCTGATTGCTTGTCTAGCTGCTGACAAATGGGAGAGATAACAGCCCTGTCTTTCCAACTAGGAGAATGAACAGTTTCTCTCCTTTCATGACTGTCAGTTTGGCAAAACTTGTAACCCTTTTTTCATAAGACCCCTACCAATCTCCAGTTTAAATAAAATTGGTAGATGGATTCCAAATCTGGGAGAAAGGCTGACAAAGATTTGGATTATAAGGTTGATTGCATTATGCTTATTTCTTTAGGAAACCAAGTTGAAAGTGGCACTGGTTGGAGGGTAGTGTAATTTTAAATATAAGCTTGCCTGAAATCTGGGTAGATTGCAAGGATCCCTAGTGGCTCTTGTGTCTTTTAACAGGCTTTGAACTCTTTGTGACTCTGTAATTACTGCCTGAAAGCAAGAATAAATTTCTTGCAACTCTACAGTCCTCCTTCCCTCTTTTTAAAGCTAGGTGGTGTGTTTGCTTTTCTGCATAAATTTGGGACACCATTTTATTTAGTTAAGTACCAATTTGAATACCTAGTAATATTTTATAGTTCATTCTTGTCTTATTTTTTACTAGTTTTCATTGTTCAAGCCACCTTCTTGTATTTGATTTTTTTCAACTACTGATACAGAAACAGGCTTTACATCTTCATTCCCCTTAATGTAATTTGTTGGTGGTTCTCTTTCCCATTAAATAAAACTCCAAACATTTCTTGATCACACTTATATTACTGAAGTATTTATGGGATGCATTCTATCTACTCTTAAAATTTAGTTCTATATGTATTCATGCTTCTGTTTTATACTATAATGATGTGTTTCACTGATGCACTACTTCAAGATATTTTTCCTATGGACACATTTCCCATGGGGCCTTAATTCCTTGACGATGTAGAAATCTCCATTATTTTCCCACTGTTCTCCTGCCTTTCTTTCAAAAGAACTGTAGACTCTGTCATTCTATCAACAGTCCCACCTAAGCTGTATTTTGCCTTTCCAAACACTTTCGCTGGGTTAATTAGGATAAAATTTAGAAAAAATTTCCCTTCACTACATTTTGCAGCATCAACAGGATATCGCTGACACATTCTGATAATCTACTGAACAACCTATTTTCTGCTAGTTATCATTACCCAACCGATGACAACCTACTCTTTTACTCTGTGATTTTACCCCTTCCTCTTTTGCTCAGAAAAAAAAAAAACCTCCAGATCTCCCAAAGCTTTGAATCTAAATCTCATTTTCCTTATTGGTGATAGACACAGTAGACATCCCATAATTTAATACTCATGTTTTCTTAGTCTTTTATCTGTGGAACTCTAAATAAGGTTTAATTTGCTAACACATGCATGGACAAAAAGCATGCTTAATCCATTCTGTTTTTGTCTATTGTATGATCCAGATATGTATAACCCTATTCCAAGTAGTTTTAGGCTTTCTGCTAGATGGCTGTGGTTAATACTTTCCCATGAGCTTCTATGACAGCTCCCTTCTTCAATCCCAATCCAAGGTTTCTTTACCAGGTTACGAAGCTTTTCAAAAAAAAAAAAAAAAAGAAACACTGACAAGGAAGATAGTCTTCCAGATGATCCTGCAAGTAATAATTCATTTATTTTCAGGATATATACTGCCTCTGCATCAGTCTTAAACTTCATAAACAGGGAATAGCGTAAAGAAAATTTGAGTTCAACTACATTGTCCGTCCTCTGTGTGCTAATGCAGGACTAACAGGAAAATATAATAGTCAGTGGGATGTGGCACATAAAGTTGGTAATATTTTAGCAATCTCTTGTATCCAGGCAAGATAGCAGACATCTCAGAAGACAAAGTCACTTCAGCAGATGACTCCATCTGACATCCTAATAATGAGCCACCAATCACTGTCATCTTTTGATCCCTCTTGGAATGCTTAGAGTTAATATTCTCTGTGCTGACCAGATCAAAGAAGAACTCTTTTTATGGGTGTATTTTTAGAAAGAGAGTTAAAATTTTAATATTATCTTCAAGTTGAGGGAATACTATAAAACATACTTAATAAATATATAAAAATAAGACTGCTGAATAATTCTGCATTTTGCTTATATGGAAATACATGCGCACAGATTTAACAAAAGTAATTGTTCTAACTTTCCATTTCATGAGCTATAGTAAATCCATAGCAGATGTGAAATAGGTTCAAGTGGAACATGTTACATACCTTTTAATTTAATTTCTTTTCTGTCTTTTAAAGTTATTAAATATTTAACCATTATTTGCATTAGTGACTTATTTATTAAGGTTGTGGTATTTCAGCAGAAAGACTATAATGTCCATGTAGATTTTCTTATAGAAAAAAAAGGTATTCTAACTACTGCTCACAAAGGAAAAAACATGGAAGTATCTTACTTGTGATCCAGAAAGAGGAAATTTCACCTTCACAGGAGGAAAGAATATGTCCTAAGAGACATTTCCTTCTTTTAAAATCAGTGGAAAACAGTCATTAACTTCTTTTATGTTGGCTTAGCCCACTCACATTAACTGAGTATGTATTAAAGGATAAAGATGGCTCTGTAGCTGATGTAAAAACCCAGACTCATTATAATCTAAGCCTATGATCTGAAGGTCTAAGATCTCCATTTGCAAGATAAATTTTGCATAGTAGTATCAAAAAGCAAGCTTTTATTAAGAACCAGCTATACATTTTAAAATAGTGGCACAATATAGGCCTTGAAATTAATGTGTGCTATTACTTGATCAACCTATCATTTACTTCTGCATCAAAAAAGCTTCTTCCATGTCCTTGTCTTATTTGTTGTTAAAGTCCTGTTCATTATTGCCGAATCAAATGTTTGAAACTCCAAAAAATAAGTAAATTGTCTGCACAGTCTTTCAATTTTAGAAAGAAGCAGACTGAAGATCAAGCTAACAAACTTTCCAAGAATAGAACTGTTGATGAAATAATTAAAAGGCTGAGGGACAGAGTGATACAGCAGTATCAGATATTATTATTCAGATAGTAGTAACTTTTCAAGATGGTTTTTTTTTTTTCCTACAAGTAGCCACATGGGAAAATCAGTAAAGCTGGCTTGCAGAAGGTAGGAAAAATGTTAGCTATTTTTCCTTCTCCTGTGTTTCTCCCAGAAGGGTGGTTATTGTCTTATTTTGCCTCACACAGCTAGAGTTAAATCCTCTAGGATTGTTTCAGTCACTGACAAGCTAAACAGGCCTCATGCAGGTTACTGTATAAAAGGGAATCTCAGCTTGTATTTAAAAACATAAAATTGTCATCCTGTAGCAGCATCTTACCTTAAAAGCTTCCATTGCTCCAAGGTGCCAAAATGAACTTGTATGACCTGAGAATGATGAGACACTGTTGGAACTTGGAGATGTAATGTCAACACACAGTACACCTCTTACACAAAATGGGTGGAGATTTCCTGATGAATCACTTAGCCTTAACTCAGAGTCTTTAAGCCCTCTAATGGCTCTACAGTGCGAGCAGTATTTGATTAGGTGAAAAATAAGTCTCTTAACAGAAACTTTAGGATGAATGACCTAAACTGCTCTTGTGTCATCTTTCAGATTTCTAAGCTTCAGCCTCCTCTGAACTACTTGTGGACTGCAGTGTGGCTTGTAATCTAACTGGAGATGGGAGGAGCTCGCTGGGCTCTCTGGCTCTCTTTCTTGCACGCCCTTGCTCTTATTTCAAAGGAGCCTGCAGTGGTTCTGTCAGAGAAATCTCCAGACATCTAGTAGCATTTCAGGGTATTGACTGGCCCACAGCAAGAGAGAAAAACCCTTCTGTAACCCCTGAATTCAGTTAATTTGAGCATGTTGTAATTTTCCACAGTAATTACTTGATGTTGGATAGCTTTTGAAACTGGGTTAGCTGATTTGGACACAGCATCTCAGTGTTAAATAAATAAATAAATAAAAACCTACAATATGAATACATTAAAATTGTTTAGTTTCTACTTGCCAAGTCTTCCAATTGGATTTTGTACATATCTTCCTGAGGTATCTTTTCATGCGGTGCTCCCAGGGCCTATCACAGCCTTGACTGTTTATCTCTCTCTGCATGCTGTTCTTCAGACAGATGGGTGAGGTCATGGGTTTGGGATTGTAGCTGTGATGCTGATGGTGCCAGGCTGTACGTTTCTTTTTTTCCACTTTTCAAAGCAAAATACCTTGCTGAAAGTTGACAATGATCAGAAAAAGAAACATGAGGGCATAATATTTCCCCAGTTTACTTACATTTAGGCAAGAGCTCCCACTAAGCAGTGTTATGTCAGTAATTCTCACTTTGCCCTATTTCCAGATGTTGAGGTAAATAAAAACTCAGCAAGCATCAAAACAGAACCGCACCTTTGAAAACAGTCTGCATAGCTCTGTAGGAAAGGTTGTCCCAGTCTGTTTTTACTATGATTCAGCAGTCTTCCCATCCATGTACTGTGGACTATGCTTGTTTTTATCAACTACTATTGAAGGGCAGAATGTGCAAGCTGTAATGAGCTGGCAGAGTTGTTGCATTGCTTTCCCCACTTCTCAGCATAGACACATGAGACATATGCTCCCCATCATATGATAAGATGAATGCTTTGTTACTACAGAGCCTTTCCCCATCAACAGTACGTACATCCAGCTGCACATCTTCTTACCCTCAGGTGGATATCTTTCTGCAATTGTGCATAGGAAGCAAAATTGCTTTGAAATGAGAGGGGAGGGAAAGAGAGAGGGCAAAACACATAAAACATTTTTCACTTATCTTAAAATTTTCTTGTTAATAGTAAACTTATTAAGAATGTGTAAAGCTTCAACCCGTCCCTACCAATAAAATCTGATATCTGTGGCACATACCTTTGGGATACTGGGTTTGGTTGCTGCAATTTACACTACAATGTGATACCTAAGAGACTTATATGTTGCCTGCAGCTAATGCAGCAATGTGCATTTTGTCACTATTAGGCAGAACAAACTTGTTCTACCCACTGCTTTTCTTCTCCGTTGACTGTCTGTGTACAACTCGCATTTAAGATATTTGTATCACACCAGAAGCCATTGAACAGTCAGTCTTTGTGATTTCATTGTTCTTTTATTACACTAGAGATGACACATTTCTGAAGTTTTGACAATACACAAAGGATAAAAAATCATCATATAAATGTAGCTAGGTATGTGCATCACTGTACTGTGGTATTCTTGGACCCTGCAAGCTCAGCACAGTCCAGTTGGATGGAATATTGCCCAGGAACTCTGCTCTGCTTTGGCTTTTAATCATTCAAAAAGGACATGTTTCCCTGCAAATCTTGTTCTACCCTTCTTATGCTGAGTGAAATAAGCCCACTCTGGAATAAATGAGGATGAAAGTTCTGTATGAGTAAGGGTAATTAAAAGGGATTTGTTGTTAGAACTGAAGCCACTGAATACCTTATGTTTCTGGAAACTGCCTGGGCATATGTATTTTCAGGTGACATGCAAACTGAAACTGATTCACAATCACTTGTCCTTAAAGATTCCTGCATCTGTTGCAAAAGAAAGTGGTTTTAACTTAACATTGTCTAGGTAGAATTCCAACTGGCAGTTTTTACATTGCTCCTGCCTTAACTTCCCTGACTTTTCTACCAAGATGTTCATCAGCTGTTTTCTTTACTTGTCTAGTAACACAGCTGCTTTCATCCCTGAGCTAGTGGAATTTCAGCAGTAGATAAAGAGCATCTAGAAATACCACCTTTGTGGGAAATCTACCCTGGCCTCCAATTGCTGTCTGAGGAGAATGTGGGACTCCCATTATCTGCATCTGCTATCTGCTTATAAACGTTTTGGATATATCACATCATCACAATGGCATTAGGAATCAGTTTTCATGCAATGTAACCCGTCCCAGCTGTGTCTAGGTGGGTTAGTCGTGAAGCATTTGAAGGTGCTGCTGAAGTTAAATGATCTATGAAGTTAAATGATTGTATGCTGTTCTTCAAATCCTGACTCTGTAGCTGAGCAGCTGTTCCAACACCATTTCCTACGTTAATGTCAACTTTGAAAAATGTTGCTCTGATCTACAGACTCATCCGGAGTGGTCAAGTACAGCAGGACAGAGTTGCTTGTCCTCAGAGGTGGAGCAGGTTGCTCAAACAGTAAACAATACAGTGTGTTAGGGGAAAACCACAAGGACCCTTAGTTTTTGATTTGGACAAGCAATAGAAGTGGGCAAATGTGGTTTTTCCAACTTAGAGGTGGATAAGCTCTGTTTATGTAGATAATGTGCTGTTAGAGCAGCACTTAGGGGAGGGCAGAATACATCCTTATACTCCTCTGAAAGATAATAGTTCATTGTATGCCTGAACACCTAACAACTGCAGACATAAAATCAACTCTGAGTTAACCTTTGTAGGGTTATACCAACACAGCCAGTACTCCATGTTTTCCTTTACAGCTTACAACATATGGACACCTTTTGGCTGGTTATCATCTGTGTGAGGTTTGTGAAGGGGGGAAGCAGAATTTCCACCCCCCTTACCGAAGGGCATATACCACCTCTGGCTTTACTGGCCTGGCTGTCCTGGGGAAGAGGCAATAGACACAAACCTTGCCTTTATGCTTTGGGACTTGGATGATTATTCATAGATTTCAAAATGAGGAAGATGGCGACTGAAATTTTATCAGGTGTCCTGGGATAATATCCACAATTTATGTGTGTGTGTGTGTGTGTGTGTTCGTTTTTGTGAAGGATTACAGTATTTCCTCACTGTGAGGTTGTCATCAATCATCTTCCTTTAAACAAAACTTAGAAACCATGCATTTTGTGATCCATTCCGCACAGGGCTATGACATAATCTTGGAATTTAATATAGCTTAATCTTGTATGCAGTTTAGGGGAGAATTTTATCACTTTTTTTTTTCTCTAGAAGAACGTGCTCGTGGTTGCCAACATTACTATTGTGACTGATTCTCTCCAGCTTTGATTGGATTTGTATGGCCAGATTTTCTTATCACTACTGTTAAACATTTGATCTAATGCTAGATAATTCTTCAACTGAACATGAAATATTTTTATTTATCCAGAAGCTTTACATTCATAGAAAAGAATGACAATTTGTTAATTATTCTTACTATTTTAATGCTCCTTACATGTTAAGACACTAAATTTTTTTTTTGTTTTTTTTTGTTTTTGTTTTTGTTTTTGTTTAAATCTGTACAATTAACTAAAATATAATAAGAGAAATCACTGTAGGAACACCTGGAGCATCAGGACAGAGTTGTGCCATAGTTGTAATGGAAAACAACTAAATCAAGACTTACAAAGCAGCTGAAAGAAATGAGAGGTTTTGTAGAAAGCCCTCAGCAGCACCATGGGCTGCAACTCCAACTTTTCAGGAAATCAGAAGTTGAGAAAAGGAGGAGACTCCGCTCCACAGTTAACTACCAGGTAACATTAGGAGACTATTAGGGAGGATTCCTGGGGACTCAGTCTTGGAGGGTAAAAGGGTCTAGAAAGGCTGGACACTCCTCAAGAAGGAAGTCTTAAAGGCACAGGAGCAGGATATCCCCCTGAGCAGCAAGATAAACGGTTGGGGAGGAATGGGGAGCTCTTCCTGAAGCTCTAGGAGAAAAAGAGGATCTACCTCCTGTGGAGCAAGGGACAGACAACATGGGGAGAGTACGAAGAAGTTGTTAGGATGTGCAGGGAGAAAATCAGAAAGGCAAAAGTCCAGCTTGAACTCAGCTTGGCCATTGAAGTAAAAGAGAACAAGAAACTTTTACAAATATATTAACAGAAAGAGGAAGGCCAAAGAGAATCTCCATTCTTTTCTACTCCACCTGGACTGTCACAGGTCCTTGGAGCCAGATTAAATCTATCTGAGAGTGCTGAGGGAACTGGAGGTGATAGCCAAGCTGCTTTCCATCGTCTATCAGTGTTCTTGATCAACTGGAAAGGTTCAGAAGACTGGACACTTGGCAGTGTAACTGCCATCTACAAGAAGGATCATAAGGAGGATCTGGGGAACTACAGGCCTGTCAGCCTGATCTCGGTGCCAGGTAAGGTTGTGGAGCAGACTGTCCTGAGGGAGAGCACATGGCATGTGTGGGACAGCTGGGGGCTTAGGCCTAGCCAGTACAGGTTCATGAAGGGCAGGTCCTGCTTGACCAACCTGATCTCCTTCTGTGATGCAGTGACCTGGCTGGTGGAGGAGGGAAAGGCTGTTGATATGGTCTACCTAGACTTCAGCAAAGCCTTTGACACTGTCTCCCACAGCATTCTCCTGGAGAAGCTGTGAGCCCATGGCTTGGACAGGTACGCTCTGCTGGGTAAGCAACTGGCTGGAAAGCCGGGCCCAGAGAGTGGTGGTGAATAGAGTGAAATGCAGCTGGTGACCAGTACTGGGCGAACAGTCAGTGTTGAGGTCCGTCCTGTTCAACATCTTTACCGATGACCTGGATGAGGGCATTCAGAGCACCCTCAGTAAGTCTGCAGATGACACCAAGTTGGCAGGAAGTGTCCATCTGCCTGAGGGTAGGAAAACCCTACACAGGGATCTGGACAGGCTGGATTTATGGGCTGAGGCCAACAGGATTGAGGTTCAAGAAAACCAAGTGCTGGGACCTGTACTTTGGCCACAGCAACCCCAAGTGACACGACAGGTCTGGGGCAGAGTGGCTGGAAGACAGTGTAGGGGAAATGGACCTGGGGGTATCGATCAGTGCATGGCTGAACATGAGCCAGCAGTGTGCCCAGGTGGCATGCTGTTTCATATTAGGAATACAATCTGTTACTATCAGGAGCAGGGAAGTAATTGTACCTTTGTACTCAGCAATGGTGAGGCCGTACCTCAAGTATTGTATTTAGTTTTGGGCCCCTCACAACAAGAACAACATTGAAGCCCTGGAGCATGTCCAGAGAAGGGCAACAAAGCTGGTGAGGGGTCTCATGGGAGCAGCTGAGGGAGCTGGGATTGTTTAGTCTGGAGGAGAGGAGGCTCAGGGGAGACCTTGTCACTCTCTAACTACATGAAGGGGGATCAGCTAATGGTGGTGACTGTGTTGGAAAACAGTGTTTGGTACTGA